>NW_015150656.1:1099294-1116670 GCF_000732505.1 Cyprinodon variegatus
ATATATATATATATATATATATATATATATATATATATATATATATATATATATATATATGTATATATATTCTCACATTGTCTATTATTGACAATTATTGTGATTGCCATCACACAATAATGTGAACAGTTTTTAACCTTGTCCTGACTGATGCAAATGCATCTATTCAGATGTTGTCTAAGACTACCTGCTGAAGATGCAAGTGGCCCCTCCAAAGATGCCAAAAAAAAATTAGACGAGAAGGAGATGGATGAAGTAGAGAAACATTATGCAGGATACAACCAGTGTGCAAAGTTAGACAGTCAGCCAGGCCAGAGAAAACACTGACTGAGCAGCATGGGTACAGCAGGTTACAGGCCCCTGCAGCTAATAAGTTATCTATTAGCGATCTCACAGTACATGTGTATGAGGAATTAATATGCTTTGTCATCTAAGATAAAATAAATTACTTAATAACCAAGAAAAGGCACATTTTTTATTTTATTTTTTTGCACAAAAAAAAAACATATCAAGAGAAAGTGTTACATTATAAAGACAGTTAAATAAATATATACCTTGTTTTCCAGTTCTGTTTTTATATTAAGGTATGCCTACTTTTAAGAGCTCAGGAGAAATTTGGAGTGCCAACATGTTTTTATATGTGCATGTTTATATATGTTTCTATTTTTATTGTAAGAGAGCCTGTATCAGTTGTATTGCTGGAGTTGATGCAAAGGGACATGGTAAAGACTTAGGAGGGAAGAGAAACTTTAGAAAATACAAGGCCAGACAGAAGTTCGATGTGTAAGACTGGATCGGCAAGAGATCTCATAGAAATATCTTGAGATATGAAGATTGTAATCCAAACCTAGGATTTTTCATATCGGAAAATACGGTGACAAGGGACTAATTTACATTTCAAAATATAGCTGTTTTTTTATTAATCATATAGTTTTTTATTTATTTTTGTGTTAAGTGGCTTGCAAAGTTAAAGTTTGATCAAAAAAATCTTTTTTTTTTCTCATCAAATCATATGCACAGGTAGTTGTTATTCAAATAAGCATTTTTATCTATCAGATAAAGAATCAGCA
The DNA here is from genome assembly GCF_000732505.1 of Cyprinodon variegatus. NCBI lineage: Eukaryota > Metazoa > Chordata > Actinopteri > Cyprinodontiformes > Cyprinodontidae > Cyprinodon > Cyprinodon variegatus. The sequence goes on from NW_015150656.1 coordinate 1,100,365, forward strand.
TTACAATTATGTTTTTATTTGCATTAATCATCTAAATCAGGAGTGTCAAACTGGTTCCAGAAAGGGCCATGTGGCTGCAAGTTTTCTTTCCAACCAGGCAGTAGCACCAGACTACATTCATCTCATCAAGTCATCATGTTCAGATTGGACTCACTTGATGAGATGACTGGAGTCTGGTGTGCTATTGCTTGGTTGGAAAGAAAACCTGCAGCCACGCGGCCCTTTCTGGAACCAGTTTGACACCCCTTATCTAAATGGATTAAAGGCCACTCCAAACCAGGCTCCTGGGCTTAATTTCAACCCAGCCTTCCCTTGGTTTACATATAGAGCTGAGAAACCTAATAAATGTGTTTCATGTGTTTGGAAGAACAAAGAATACAAAATAAGAAGATGATTTCCTAAGCTGTTAAAAGATCTATCAATAAAATGCCAGAAAACATTTTAGTCAAAGCAATTACTGTCGTGCGACATAATATCAAGGTGCTGTGAGCATAAGAATCTCTCTGGTGAACTATGTCTAAAATACTATATTATAGATTCAGAAAAAGACGGGGGGTACTTCAGTAATTTAATTCTCCATATCTGTGTTTAAAACTCTTATTTTGAAATACAGTATAAGAACAAGTAACATTGTTGCCCTTTTTTGTTCTTTTTAATCTGTTCTACACACATAAACCAGAGTCTTGGTTACATTTACACTAAAAAGCTCTGAGAAATTGGAAATCGACTATTATATCTTGGGCTGGGAGCTCATAAAGAATATTATGGTGGGTTTCAAAATCCTGGATCAAAATGGGTTTATTTTAAAGATAAGAGGAATATCTTCCTCCTTCTCCATCACTTATCTTATATAAAAGATGCTACAACATTTATAGTTTTTAATGAGCTTGGACGTTATGTAATTATCTCTAATGTAAAATCTAAAACAATTATACTCACCAAACCCAAACAGGAAAATTCTACGCTGACCAGGGATTCCTAAAACATAGTTGGCGATCTATACATTTTTAGCACTTTAGTGAACCACACATAGAAAAACATCTTCAACATAAACATAGAACCCCTACATAAAAAACAAGGAAAAAATAAAAGTGCAGCAATTTAATTATTTAATCATTTTTATTATCTCACGTTTTATTTGTGAGGACAAAAATAAGAAGTGGAACTTTTTCCAAAAATACAATCCATCATCCTAATGAACCCAGAGATTTACCATTACAAAGCTAACATTTTATTGAATTAAATATCATATTTATTTGACATCAAATGTTGTTTCTTTTATATTACTGATTTCCTTGTATTCCCTGCTGTTTTCTTTGTGGTTCTGGCTTTAATAAAGACTTCTAAAAGAGCATTTATACTTTATTTTTCTATTTCTGGATTTAAAACTTCGAAAACAAAAGCAGCAAAATCAGTTGAGTTCCTGTTGTGACTGCATCAGTTTAGTATATCATTACACAGCAATACTGTGTGCATTTATGGAAGCTGCGTGTAACTGCAGTGTGTGTATTGCGCAGCCTTTAGCTGGCTCCAATCATTTAAACTTTAAGTGGACTGTATCTGGCCTTCTTCTTTCTACTGGCTGTGTATGTGTGCATATGTGCTGTTCAGAGTTTTCTGTGTTGCAGACCATTAGTAGATAGAATATGGGCTCTTTTGCGCTGTTTTAGAAATGCATCAATTGTGTGTGAATAAGGTTTGTATTTCTGTGGTAGTGTGTTTCTGTCTTTCTTGCAATATAAGTGGATGCACTCTCTTCATCATATGTGTGTGTGTCGGGTTGTGTGTGTGTGTAATGTCCTGTATGTGTTGTCTTTGTTGTGCGCCTCTAATCCCTAGGTCCCCGGGGCTCAAGGGAAACAGCTGAAGCAGGAGCAGCAGTGGCTTGTCAGCCTGGGGCTCCCGCTGCTCCTCTCCCTTTCACTGCTCCCCATATGGTCCTGCAGCGCAGGGTCCCTTGGGGCCTGTTAGCGCCACGCCACCCAGGCCTATGCCGTGCCACCAGGCCCCTCTCACCTCCTGTCTCCCCTCAACCATCACCCTTTCATCTCTTGTCTCCCTCCTTTGCTTCCATCCTTCTCTTCCTTATATTGTCTGGCCACACTTATGTGAACCCAGATCTAGTTGTTTTTTTGTCTTCCATTACCTTGCTATTTTCTCCTTTGCCTATTATATAATTGATGTCTCTTTTCTTCCCTGCCCTCACATGTGTCCTATTACTTCTGGCCCTGGCCTCTTTTTGCAATCGTGTGAAGTTGATAAGAGGATTTATAGCTCCCATTAGAAACATGAATTATCTCTTTTTTTCTCCAGTAGGAACTTTTATTTTTTTTGTAAAGCCCTGAAGTGGCAGCCAGTTGCAAAGCATGGCCCACTCCTGCTGTACAAAACTAACACATCAGGGGCTCGCCAGTGGCCCTGGAACAAACGTGGCCCACAGCGACTGTAGCCGAGGCTCCTTGTCTCTTTAAAAAGTGATTTAAACTCTCCAGGTTCTCTACAGACCTCGCTGGATGAAAATACCTTAGTTTTTCTACAACAGCGGAGCCTTGGGCGTCTCTAAATCAGTTGTCAGTATCTCCCGGGGATTACCAGGGGTTTTATAAATGAACAGCGAGCGCCATTTCACATAAGTTATCAAACAGATCGTAAAACACCATCTCTGGGATTTCAGTGTTTGGTTACTTGTGTTGGAGCTGCTTCTTATGATAATGCTGTTGGTTCTTTGTGTGTTTTCACAACAAAAGGAGTGCAATTTTCTTTTCCCTTTTCATTTTTTAAATATGCATCATAACCCCTCCCCCCCTATTTGTCTGTCTGTCCGTCTCAAATTCTGCTTCTCTTCATGTTGAATCCTTGCGCCCTCTATTGATGGCACCTTAAGAGAGTCATGTATCCCATGACAGCTTGTCTTAACTCCCTGAGCACTACTGGATTATGAAATGATTGTAATCTGACCTCTTTAAAACTCAAATGCAAGGTGAGCTTGGCCACTTTAAAATAGATGGAACACACCTCCGCCCCCCCCTTGGGATTTTACAGATGCAGTTACAATATGCCACCTCAGTTCCACATGGATAATTAAAGCTGCTTGTGGATTTCACAGCAGTTTTCTAAAGCAAGTGACCTTTATAACATTTTCCCGTTCTTTTACAATTACCACAGAAATCAGTTTACATGTCAATTTACCATGGCGATTATTAGAAATATTTTTTTTTACAAAACACTAGGCTAAAATAATAAAAATGATTACTGTATCAGTATGAGAAAAAATATGAGAAAAAAACCCCATACATTTTCATTGAAGTCTTATATTACAGCATTTAGCAAAAGTCTGAACTAAATCTTTGGAATTTTTTGTGTACAAATTGCTCTGATTATCTTGAAATAATTTCTTCCCTAATTAACAAGAACAATACAAACACAAAGTTGAGAGCAATTCACAAAAACAAGTTAATGTGGCAATATAACACCTCTATAGCAGGCATAGAAGTATGATTTAAATATAATTCCACAGCATTAACACAGAAACTGAAATCAAAAATATATATCATGATTTTTTTTTTCATTTTTAAAACAGAAGAGCAAGATTTTTACTCAAAGATTAACATATATTCTTTTGTAACATGTAACTCTTCAATGCTAATGTTTCTATTATTATATATTCAAACACTTGACTAAAGCAAAATGTAGTATGAAGTCAAGTTTAATTAGAGGTCTTATTTTAGTGTGGATTGTGCTCTTCATTATAGAGTAAGTAAAGTAGAAGAGGCTGATATAAGTATACTAATAAATCATCCGCTGAGTTAACCATCCTGCAGTTGGCTGCATAACATACATGCTACTCAGCTTATTCACCATACTTTCAAAAAACCTTTACCATAATAAGATTAATAGTTGATATTTTAATTTCCATCCAATATATTCTGAGCAAGCCAAATTTGCCCATCCTGTAAGTAAAGAGAAAATATTGTAGCTTTCTTTTATGCAGACAGCGACGGCGTGCAGTACTTTGTGCTCAACAAAGAGAAACCTGGTATCTCATTTGAGGAACAGTAGGAACAGCATGTTGGAAGGTTTTGGAAGGTACTGGAGGGTAGATTCCCAAACCCAATTCAAAAATTGCACAAATTCGATAACCAGCACAGGTGGTTAGGCCAAATAATTTTTTTTAAATGGTCCATAAAGTATTTGTAATATATTAGTATGTTATTAGTTCATTTTATTTTTATTGTATGCGGGATACAAATACACAGTCACTAGCTGCTTAAAAAGTTTTGGGTGCACCAATATATTAAAAAAGAAACCCTCTCAAAATATAGCAGACATTTTCAGATAAATAGTGAACTATGTCCTTAATGACGTTTTGATTAATTGATTTTCCCTAGGTCACACACACAACTTGTCTCTTAATCTTTGCAGGACCTTCCCATTGACTTTCACTTCTTTGTTACCAATTTCAACAGCCTAACCGTGACCCTTACCTAAACCTTACTATTACGGTTTTATACCTAACTCTAACCCACACCTAAACTCAGGTCACACCTGAGTACTAAGCATGACCCCTCGCCCTAAAACAGCAATTCCACTAATGAGGTCCAGGCTTCGGGCCCAACAAGCTGTATGATCTGGTAAACTGTAAAGTGTCTTGAGATGACATGTGTTGTGAATTGGCGCTATAAGTAATATAAAATAAACTGAATTGAATTGAACAATGAGTAGTCTTTCTCCACAATATGCTATTATTCCAGAAAATGGAGCCTTCAATATATCAAATCCCAGAACAGTAGGGGGAGATAAGAGACTTCTCAAACATTTCATAGCAACTTGAATTACTATCACAGGAACTCAGAGGAGGAGTTATTGAGGTAAAACTGTTAATATGTACTGCTTTAAATTTTAGATTTATATAGATGTTCAGAGCCATTACCACCAAAGGTAGGGTCTGAGATTTACATGTATTTAAAAAACCTCTTCAAACTCGGTAGCTTGTGTAAAGCTGATATTAAAGCTAGGTTAAATCAACCAGTGTGCGGAAAATTTGCAATGAAAATAATTTCGGCACATGCGTACTTTCAGGTTGATGATTCAGGCTAATTCAACAAATACTGTTAAAGTGATTATAAAATATAAGGTCCTAATAACTAACCCTAAAAAAATTATAAAAGTAATGAGCCTACGTAAACAAAACTATTAACAAAAATATATGAGTTACAACACAGGTAAAAAATAAGCTTTTTAATAACCATTCATTTATCCTTTATTAAACAGTTATTTTAAAGGTGTGGTAATCTCAAGCAGTAAAAATGCCATGTAGCTGAATTAAACTTGGTTGACCATTCTTTTTTCTATTCTGCTGTTAACAGGTTGAAGACTACTTGGAACTGCAAAAAGTAGAATTTTTCACTCCTTTGCCTGCTTTGAAACTCAATCTTTCAGAGTGCCCATGTTGTGTCTTTGAGTGCAATTTCCTCTGCTGCATTCATGCTGTCATCAGCTGCCTTTCTTGACTTTTTTTCTTTCTAGCTCACCCTCTGTTTCCTCCCCCAACTCTTTAGTCCATAACCCCATATCCTGCACCTTTACTTGTAATGGCTCTAGTGAAGTCTACAGCTGGCCAAAGTCTCTCATCCTTATGGGGTGTGTGGCGGGGTACAGAGGATGAGGGGAAATGGAAGGGATTTTCAAAGTAAACACTTAAAGACAGATCAAGACATTCTGTTTTAGAATAATGATTGACATATTTCCCTTTGAATGTAACCTCAATTTACATTATATTATACCTTTACTCTTACTTTTTAAAGTCCATCTTATTCTCTTCTTGAGCAATTTTGTTTGTTGCTTGTGTCTGTGCTAATGACTAGCAGGTGCAAGCCAAAGCAGTCAAAGAATGTTGGCTGAAATCCATAGTGATTTCATAACTTTTCCGATCAAAGTTTTCAGAAGCCTTAGTGACCTGACATTATTACAAGTTCTATACAAATGATAGCGTTTAAAAAAGCCAATATTTATTAATCCATTATTTGTCATACATTTAGATTTAATGACTAATATAGTGGTTAATCTAACCCAAATTGGTTTAAACAACTGGATTGATTGTTTTTTCAACCAATCCATTCTGAGAATGTTTATATGTTTATATGTTTTTTTATATGTTATATAAAAACTGCATAAGATAATGCTTTTACAAATTTGCTGCATTCAATAATTGATTTTGATCATTTTTGGTTATTAACAAAAAATACAGAAGAAACCGAGCATTTGTTTTAAATTTTGCATTTATTGCTGACATTTGTTTAAGAGGCATGGTGCGCCACCCTTAGCTCCCAACTACATGGTGTCAGGTTGGGTGGAGGTTTGAAGAGGACCCCAAATGCAGAGACTGAAGCTGAAGCTGTGTTTTCTTGCAGATTTAATATAAAAAAAAAATGGCAACAGAAGCAGAATCCAAACAAACAAAATAAAAACCCAAATCCTAGAGATATCAGGGAAAACTCACGAGGAGCCGGAAATGGCAACGATGAGGAGCCAGCAAACAGTGAATGAGCAGGAGGTGTATACATGGGAGACAGAAACCAAGACCAGTTTAATCAGAAGATTGGGAGCAGGTGTGGACTCTAGAAGGGGGCTAGGGGAAAGGAGACTGACACAATAGGGCAACAGAGGGCAACAAGAAAAACACAAGAACTTAATTACAATCAAAAATTATTAGATAACACAAAATGGAAATTTAACCAATCAAAACCCAAAGAGAAAATCTTAAAACAGAACCAAAACAACGTCACATGGCTACTTACTTTTTTTTCCCAGATTTTATTGTCATTACACTGTCACAAGTACAGAGAAATTAAATGAACTCTATGTATTTAACCCATCCCCTTGGGAAGCAGTGGGCTGCCATTTTGCGGCATCCGGGGAGCAGTGTGGGGTTAAAGGTCTTGCTCAGGGACCCATAATGGCAGTCTGTGGAAGTGGGACTTGAATTCAGAACCTCTGGACTCCAAGCGCAAAGCCCTAACCACTATGCCGCCACTTCCCTGAAGAAATTCACTGCCTATTAACCCATCCTCTTGGGAAGCAGTGGGTTGCGACTGTGCGGCGCCTGGGGAGCAATCAAGGGTTAAGGTTCTTGCTCAGGGAACCAGAATGCAGGCTGTGGGGATTGAACTGAGTACTTGCAACCTTCTCAGAGCACTTCTCTAACCACTAGGCCATCCACTCCCAAACTTTTTTCCTTTGAGCCAGAATACCTAAAGCAGAGTGAAGCCTTAAGTGATATTACAAGTAGTGTTGCGCCAATGACATTTTTTGGCCCCAATCCCCGATACCTGGCAGTGCAGTATTGGCCGATACCAATACCATATCGATAGCGTCTGTTTGAAATTGATGTGTGTTTGTATATTTGAAGAACTGCTTACTACTTTGATGTAAAGTAATTGCCATCATGGCTTTGTCAAGCTGCTGCCTACCTTTGTGAAGCAGGAAAAAGACTAATACAAAGTGAATCCAGTACAACTTTTTATTGTCTACCTGGAATGGGTGACAATAGTTGAATAAACTTTTGGCTCTCCAACTTGCATCGGTGCCCTATTTGTTGGAACTCGCGGATACCGATACCATCATTTTAGTGCTGGATTGGGGCCCCACCCAATACTGGTATCGGTATCGATGCAACACTAATGACCAGATCTCCCTCAGATGCGAAGCTGTAACCATAATAGCCTCTTTTGAATTCTTCTTATTATTTTTTTACTTGAAATATTTTAGAACAAATCCAATAATTACCTTTTTTCTAAAGAACAAAGAAAGATATTGTTGTGCTTGGGGTTGGCTTGATGTCCAGTCAGGAACATTTTTCAAGTTCAGATATTGACAATTTTTGCTTCAGGTAACTAAAAGCGTCAAGTTGCCAGAGTGATGCATATTTTCATTTTTATTCATTGACACACAATTTGTAAGACCATCAATAATAAATGGCACAAATGTAACAGTCTACAGCTGGCCCAGAGTGGAATTTCTATAATTTTATACATTTTGATCTCCATCAAAACTTTACCTCTCTGCTCAAAGTTGATATTTCTGACACAAACCTTTATTCTTGATTGTTTGCCTCTCTGCTTTCAGATTATTGGTGTCTCCTAAATGGAGGATGTAAAGGCCTTAACAGAGCACTAGCTGAGAGGATGAATGAGAGGGACAGTGACAAGACTACCTCCTTGGTACATGCTTTTTTAAGTACCTGGAGAGCCCTCTATAGGCGAGTGTGAAAAAAAGAATGTATGTTTTCACTTTTTCTCTAAAACTGTGTATGCAATATTGCTGTAAAAAATAACAAATTTAATCAGATAATTACAATTAATGGGGAAAAAAATATTAGTAAATAATCATAAATAATTTGCTGTTTTTAAAACAGTTGCACCCCAAGGCAGTAATATTACAGCAAATCTTTACCATTGGTTGTAGATGTCAGGTAGAGTTTCATGAAAAAGAAAACAAAATCTGCATACCAAAAAGGTGGATTGGTTGGTTCAACATGAATGCTCTATTTGTTTTTCGTTGAACTGAGCATATATTTTTCATGTTGTTTACAGATCCTATCATGTATTAATTTTGTAAAACTGTTAATGTATTCCTCATGTAATAAATGTGCATATTATGTTTTTATCTGATGTGATACTTCAAAACGTGCATAAAAAAAGCTGAAGGAAATGCGACTACTTGCTGCAGATCAGACTGGTGTAAAATCATTTACATTTAGTTTTCATAGCAGAGACTTGTGTGACTTAGAATTCAGTTCCAGAAGAAGGGTTGTGTTTGTTATTATAGATATTTAATTTATGTACTACAGGTTTGACACTCAAGGCCCGTGGGGGCTAATCTCACCCATTCTCAAAATGTTTATGTCCTCCATAGCTTAGAAAGGTATATCATTTTATAAAGTTAAGGTTTGTTTTAGGCATATGAAGTGACTAAAATTAAATGGGAGTAGGTTAACAGTACCAGAGCAGGTTTAGCACTTTGTAGATTAAACAATAAACTGAAAGGTTTATTTTATACAATTGCAGTTGGCCCTTTTTAGACTTTATGCTTAAGTGCCTTGATCTAAAGAGTTTGATACTTATGCTTCAAGCTCTACAGCAGCAGAAGAAAAAAAATAATCTCAGAAAGGAAAAGAAATACTATACAATTATGTAAAGAAAAGAACACATACAAGTAAAAAAAAAAAGTGTTAAAGGTAAAGAAAAAGCTGTGCAATAGGTAGATTTCAGAAACACACTCTTCCAAATAGGGCTGAATGATTTAGCCAAACAATCTAAAGTGTGATTATTTTTAACTACAATTGTTTGCGATTTTATTACGATTTTCCTATGCACTAAACACAAGCTGTTTCACACTGGAGTTTCAGTTTTTTTCATTACCTTGAAAGCTTGTTTGTCTAATGTCCATTGATGCAGTACTTCTACTTTTAGCATAGATGTGCTAGCTGGAAGTTTCTCTTTCCCTTTTTGGGAAAGAAGATTCAGTTTAAACATATTAGCTCCACCTAAAGGGCGGGGGTAAAAACAAGGAACGTGTAAATGTAAGGTTAGTTTAGTGCCTCTGCGCTTTGAAAATTGTCATCCATCTTCTTCCGCTAATCTGGAGTCGGATAATGAAAATTGCATTTTGTTAAATTGCTATTTTTATGCAAACGGAATCAATTGCCCAGCACCATTTTCAAATGTGTTGGGCTGAAACTGACGTCTAGCCCTCCGGTGATGTCTTTGTGTATGTTTTCAGTTCAATTTTGGAGTCTGGCTCGTCATTGGGCTGGACTGTAAATGCTTTCAAAACTGTCTTTTTTCATTCACCAACTGACAATATAAAATATAAATTAACTTTGGTATAAGAACCCAAGACCCCTGTTATGGATCAGAATCAGAACTTCCTGTTTAAGAACTACAGCTCCTGTTTCAGAGCATCAGATTACGGATAGGCTTTGACGCAGTCCGTCCCTCTGATAACACATCCTCAAGTTGCGGCACCTTTAAAACCACCAGAAAACTTCTTCTCTTCATTGGCGATCTGCAGTTCGGACAAGGAGAGGAAATATTCTAGCTTGACACTACGTTCTATGTGGTACAACCTCCGGAACTGTGGTCCGTTTTTGCTGACAAAAAGCACTGCATCCCTGTTTGAAGAAATATGGATTCAGAGAAACGGTTTCGCCATCTTTTTGTGTGTACTCCTCTCGTTTGTCTCTGTGAATGGTGTCCAAGGGGAGGGGTGGCCTGGTAGTTAAGGCATTGCGCTTGAGTTCCAGATGTTCTGAGATCAAGCCCCACATCCACGGACCACCACTCTGGGTCCCTTAGCAAGCCCTTTAACCCCACACTGCTCCCTGGGCACCGGACGTGCGCCTCTTCAAAAGCAGAGGTTTAATTTCGTTGCTCTGTACTTGTGAGAGTGTAATGACAATAAAAAAAAAAAAGCTGAATGTTTCTCCCAGTCCGAGTTCATGTCATTATACATGCCTCAACTGGGATAGGGAACTGGGATTTTGTGTTTGGAGATACCACTACACTTCAAAACAAGCAAGACCCTTAAACAGGGACTAGTGCATCCTAAAGACAAAACTGCCAGACCAAATATTAGCAGGGTGCTGTATACAGTTCAATGCAGTGTGGAATGCTCTGATCTTTATTTTGGAGAAACCAAGCAACCTCTCTACAGACGCATGGCCCATCACAAAAGAGCGACCTGCTCCGGACAAGACTAGGCAGTACATCTACACCTTATGGACAAAGGACATTTTTTTGAGGACCAGAGTATTCACATTTTGGACAAAGAAGACAGGTGCTTTGAGAGGGGTGTAAAGGAAGCCATCTATGTTAAGAAAGAAAAAACAACTTTAAACAGAGGGGATGGACTCAGGATTCAGATTTTATAAACTTTAATACTGTTTTTTTTTTTACATTGAGTCCTCGATTTTACGTTATTATACATGTTCTACTCACCCATATGAGTTAATGTGTCATTTGAAGCTGTTCTGAAGATATTCCGTTAGGTTATATCCAAGTAACGTCTTCCCATGGGCAAACGACTTGAAGGCAAAAATTAAAAAAGAACCAATTTAAAATAAAAAAAGAAAAACGGCATTCCCCTTTAAGAAACAGAAGGAGAAGTTCTAAGAGAAAAGGTGTGGCTTTATGCTTTGGGTAAGAGTTTTTTTTTTTCTTCTCCGACTATGCCGACTGTACTATGAATTGTACAGTCTACTCCTACTTGTCTTTGGTTTAGTCAATTTTACAACAGACACCCTATTTTTTCTTTTAAGACCAGACTTAAAACTTTCCTTCCTGATAAAAGTTATAAGAGGAGTGGCAGGTGGATAGAATGAACTAATAATCCAGTCATGAGTGCCAAGATCATGACAGCTAGAGCCTTTGAGTTGAATTCTTGAAGCTGCCCTTTAAACTATATTTAAACTGTACATCAGCTAAAATTCTTGTTTTGTTTTGGGTTTAAGCACTGAAACATTTCAGAGCATGCTTGATATCATTTACTATTTCAAATGATGTTACATAATGTCCCAGTCCAAAATGTTATTTAAGATGTTTAACCGTATGTTAAAAGTAGGTCAGTGAATCTGTTATGATTAAGTACTTTTTCATGGACCCTGATGTGCGACATAAAAACAGTTGAGCATTATAGAGCTGAAATGAAATTTGTTCTCATAATACTAAAAAAATACCAAAAAATGTCCTGCCCAGGTTGGATTCTGTCTTTAGTAGGTTTTCATCTGTCATCTTATTGACACTGGTTTAGCATCTTGACGCTGGTGTTTGCAGTCATTGCACATTTAAAAGAGGTAACTGCCCTAAAAAATTTGATATTGGTAGGGCCACTGTGTCTTTGATAAAAATTGTGCCTTTAGTGCTCAATATCTACTAAATGGTTGCTTGCTGTCAGTTTCAATGCACTTAGAAAAACAACATGGCTCATTACTATGAAGCTAATTGCAGTGAATCACATAGCCACTGTCCACAGAAATTTAGCTCAAGATGTGGTCCACTTATCTAACTTCACACATACTCAGGAATAAATTCCTTAAAATTAAATGCTTGTTCTAAACTTAACTGGTAGGTTTTCTATAAAGCTCATAAAACTAGTCAACAATCCTAGCAAACTGGAAACAATTAAATCAGAATGGCATCTAAAATTCACAACCCGGATGGATGTACGCACCTCACATATTTATTTTAAGCAGTCCAGGTGAGCAAAGCATAAGACATCTAAAATATTTTTGCTGTGCAACGATGTTGGGTGGCGCGAGCTAAGCAGCTTCAGTCATTTAGTGAGGCGAAGACATGATGGCAGCTGTCTGCCTCTTCCTACGGGCAAAACTAGCAGTCTGTGCACAGCTTAGCAGCGCTTCACCCTATCGGTGAAAACTTTCAGCAAGGTCGTTCATTGGATAACACAACTTTGAAAAGAGGAGGGAAAATACATTTTTCTTTGAGCGCTCTACAATTCCAACTGTCACAGTAAAAGACTTGTAATGCGATTTCAAATAATAAAACAGACACATATTAAATTTGAATGTAATTCTTTCTTCATTGATACTCTATTTTTTTATTTGTCTTTTAAAAATGAACCAGAAAAATAACAAGCATTGAAAAGAAAGGGTGCAATTTGTTTATTTTAACGTCTTGTCGTTAGCGGAGATTAAATGTGTTCTATAAAAAAATCTAATTATTTATTTTTTGCCTTTTACTGCTGATATTTCTGCTTTTGTGCAATATTGCACTGTTGGCATTTTTACATATATATATATATATATATATATATATATATTTTTTTTTTTTTTTTGTTTTTTTATTACAGCACTAACGGCTTGTTTTGATGGACAGTAGGCTGAAACGAAAGGGGGTAGGAGAGAGGGGGAGAGACATGTGGGAAAGGACCACAGGCCAGATTTGAACCCAGGTCGTCCGAATTGAGCACTAAGGCCGCTGTAGATGGGTCGTGTGTGCCAACCATTGTGCCACCAAAGCATGCCCAGTGTGTTATATTTTTAACCATGAAAGTTCATGCTTGCTTCACAATCAACAAGTTTTTCTTGTAAATTTTAATGTGCAGAACTTGGTAACCTGTAGTTTTCTCCAAATAATCCCGTAAAAATTAAGGTTTTAGGAAATTTTTCTTCTGATGGGCAATTTCTTTTAAAATGTATGCATATTCGTTAATTTTCACAGTAAATAATTTAATGTAAATATTTTTTAGAGTAATATTCATTGTTTTTTTCCATTCACTTATTTAACAGTTATTCATTGTATTCAAAAAAGTGAAACCAAAAGTAGTCCATTACTGTTGCCATTTGATGGTGTTTTGCTTTATATTTTACGAACTTTTTTTACAGTGTAGATAGCTATAGCTAGAGTTGACAAGCTGACAGAGACAGACTGACAGACACATACAAGCGGATAGAATGTGCAAGAATAAAAATGATGCTGCTGATTATTACCTGTTTTTAACACATCTCTTATCATCTAGGGGCATTTGTGACAAAGACAGAAGTCTGCTGCCAAAACACACCAGTTGTGTTTCAGACAAGTTGTTTGAAAACACAATAAGCTAAGAGTATGCTGATTGTGGTTTTTCCTGCTTTTAGGAGTTACATGCCTTTCTCTTTATAATCCACTGAACATATTAGTTGAACATGGTGATTCTAATTTGTCCTCAGGCTCGAGTATGACCATGCATGATTCTTGGTCTTGTTTTCTGTGCTTATGTAGATCACCTCCCAGTTAACAACTGGGATAATCCACATCCCTCTGGCACAAAACAAGATGAGCTCGGTTGCTAATTGTTGAATTACCTTATAAATATATGTGAATATAATCTTCAGTTTATCTGATTTTTTAAACAAAGTTTGGTGGAGAACTACTTATTTTTTTACAGACACAGTATGGATGTGTGTCAGGGTGAGAGTGTGTGTTAGCCTGTCAAGGCAGTTATATGTGCTTGATCAAGTATTGAACTTTTACATGCAGGGCTTCTTCTCCTGTAGTCATGTGATAGTGCCTTGCACAAGCAGATTCATAATTCCATTATCCTTCCTGTCTTTTAAACTCTATGTGCCAGTCATTTGCTTTTCACACTCTGTCTCATCAGTTTGTCTTTGTGCCTGCACCCTTTCCTGCTTCTCTGTCTTTCACTGTGTTCCATTTGTAAGGTGTGATATTGCTTTAATTGTGCAGAAACATGTGGAGAGATCAGACATATCTTAGGGGATTAGGGGTAATGCTGGGAGTTTGTGCGACTGGCAGCTTGTGTTTGGAGCAAAGGGTCTGTTGAGAATGAATGTAGTTAGTGTGACCCCTGACCCTGCGAGCTGTTGACGTGGAAGCCAGCCAAAAGGGGTCTAACAGAACGCTTTTGTTAATCTTATTCAGGGCTCCCTGTGAACTGTGGGCAGGGTGAACGTTGGCAGCTCAGACCTGTGGAATGCAGAGTTCTTTATTCCCATGCTTTGGAAACAGAGGTGGGCCTTGGAACTAGCAAGGCTCCTTTAGCAGGACCTCCTCCACTCAGCTCAATCAACACTGACAGTTTCCTGGCTTAGGCTTGCCAACTGGCAAGGCAGCGGTGCAGGGGGATAAATGCACCCCACCAGGGCTACAAAGACCAAATGCAGCAGGACATAAACCCCTAACAGGCCACTACATTAGTACGTCACTCTTTTAAGTTTCTACACCAAGAGATGCAGAAAAAATGTTCTAGATCACCAGGTCATGTCCTCCACAGTAGCACAATGTTATTAGTGCTGATAATTTACATATATCCTATCAGACATAGCATAGTCAGTAGAATTTACACATTTTTAATTGCTGACTAACCCAAAAGTTATGCAAATTAAAATACAATTATCGACAACTACACAGAAACAATACATGAGCGTTTATTTTAAGCAGGAATTTGAACAGTACTGTAAGCCAGTGGATAGACAAAAAAACAATCATTATATATTTAGGACTGTATAGAGAAAAAGTCTATTATGGCTCCAAAATGCAGCAGATCTGTCACATTTTGTAACTTATTACTTTCACTCCTTGCTCTTCTATTGGATAAAAAAAAGAAAACCACAAACAGAAACCATTGAACAAGTTTCACATGTAAGGTGTGCTCTAGAAACTAACACATGAACCAGGTTAGACATTGTTTAAATTAACTAAAGCTTCTCGGCCTCACTTTGTGACACATCAACACAGGGCATTTGCTGCACACCAGTTAGAATTAGACCTGTTATTTTATATTAAATTAATTAGCCTCTCTCTGCTCTATTCGGAAGTCCGTTTCAGGTTTCACAAAGTTTATATTTGAAATGGGAATATAGTGAATAAAGCAAAAGCATATCAAGCGACTGATGACAAGTTGTTCAAGAGAAGCTGAGCAGGCAGACAGGAAGTAAGGGAGTCAGACTTTAAGAAGGAAAGCTCCTCCTGCTCCCACAGTGCTGCCAGTCAGCTGAGTCCGCTTCTCAGCAGCAATGGGGGAAATACCTACTGGCCTGCACAATAGTGCTGCTGAGATTACAGGCCCCCCTGCTGGTGAGCAGCTCGGCAATGGGAAAAGAAAGATGGAGAGGGAAGAGAGAAGGAGGGGCATTTGGAAAACAGCTTCAAAATATGCTTTGAGAGTAAATATTACATTTAAAACTTTTTATCCATGTGACTGTGAGAAGGAAAATCAAGGAGAATACAGGTAGGTAATAATGTGATGCAGTCATACCTGAAAATACGGAATATATAATTTGTTTTCAACAAAAATATTAATGTGTGATCTTTTTGTGATATTTCTAGCTTTACCACAGAAAGGCAAATCTCGGATTTACCTCAGCTTTATACCTTCCAAAATTTATATTCCAACATTAATCCAAACTACTCCTTTTGGATGAAGTTACTATATTATATACACAGAAGCTATTTCAATGATAAAAGGACTCCAAAGTGTGCTGCAAAAATTTTCACACTGCACAAAATGTTTCTTAATTTGTTACTTTTTGTTGTATGACGTGAAGTTTTGCTTGGAGGAAATGATCATATTTGTCAAAGGTTTTAAATAAAAATATAGTGCGGGACACCTCTAAGTAGATAAATAAAAACATGAACAACCACATGATATTAGAAGCCATCTTGTCAATAAATCTTGAACCTACATGTGATTTAATCTAAACAGACTGGCCATAGAAAAATGTAAATCTTGCCTTAACAAATCTGGCTGTTGAATCCATCCGTCCGTCCGTCCGTCCGTCCGTCCGTCC
>NW_015150656.1:1116688-1123617 GCF_000732505.1 Cyprinodon variegatus
CATCCATCCATCCATCCATCCATCCATCCATCCATCCATCCATCCATCCATCCATCCATCCATCCATCCATCCTCCTCTGGAAAGGGATAACACCTCACCTGGGAGACGTCCAGGAGGTATCCTAATCCGACGCCCAAGCCACCTCAACTGGCTCCTCTCGATGTGGAGGAGCAACGGCTCTACTCTCCTCCCCAGATGACTGCTCCTCACCCTATCTCTAAGAGAGAGCCCATACACGCTACGGAGAAAACTAATTTCAGCCGCTTGTATCCGGGATCTTGTTCTTTCTGTCATGACCCAAAGCTCATGACCATAGATGAGGGTAGGAACATAGATCGACCAGTAAATAAAGAGCATTGCTTTTTGGCTCAACTCTCTCTTCACCACAACAGACCGGTACAGTGCACGCTTCACAGCAGACGCCGCACCAATTAACCTATCGATATCCTGTTCCATCTTCCCCTCATTCGTGAAAAAGACCCCAAGATACTTAAACTCCATGACTAGGAAAAGTAGTACTTCTCCCCAACCCGGAGAAGGCACTCTACCCTTTTCAAGACCTTTGAAATGAATAAATAAGTAGACATTTACAGCTATAAAAAAAGCAGTCTGTGGGGGACTTTTCCGAGGCACTCAAGGTACCCCGCACTTTATGGGTTAAGACCCTTTAGTTATCAGATAAATCTCTACTAGGTATTTTTTCCAACTGGTACTACTTAAATATCCCAAAGGTACACCACAAATTACCTATGAAAATTACCTATGAAAAATCTAAGAAATATTGTAAGGCACTGTCTTCCCAGAGATTACAGTTTTTCACATTAGGTGACCTCCAACACAAGGCTATGCTGGTGGTTACATTCTTTTAAAGGAACTCACTATAAGAATGCTCAGTATGAGGGATTGCTGCAAAGTTTATATGCTTATTGAGGAAGAGGGATTGCTGTGAAGGCAGTTACTAAATACAGTTGGGTGAGTGTCCGTAAATGGGAAAATGATTCACTGAATTGGAAAAACACACCAAAATTTACTGCAGGATTTAGTTTGAATGTATGTGATGACTTTTTATTATTAGCTTGTCTGTCTGTCTGTGTGTTTTCTGGACGGGGCAGCCTTTTACAATTGCCTTTTTGTATCTTTGCTTCTGTCTCCTTGAACCCCAGTCAGCCTCTGCAAATGGCTGCTCACACTGAGCCTGGTTCTGCTTGAGGTGTCCTCCTGTTAAAAGGGAGTTTTTCCTCTCCACTGTCACTACAAGCATGCTTAGTGTGAGGGATTGCCTTCTAGTCACTGGTCCTTAGATAGAAAACTTTGAATAAATTTGACTGTATGATCTGGTGAACTGTAAAGTGCCTTGAGATGACATATGTTGAAAATTGGTGCTATATAGATAAACTGAATTTATTGAATTTGTCTACATTGACTTGGAAAATGATCTCAACCTCAAAATAACCATGGATCAGATTCAAGCATAAAATCCAATGGTAAATTATTCACACTGATATAATAAGTTTACCTACTGCTAAGAAAAAGCAAATGTATTTTCTAAGCATACTTATAACCTGTGTCGCTACATTAAGGAGGTTGTTTAATGTGTGTGAAAAAGGCTTATTTTGAAACAACAGGCTGGTGGCAAAAGCCAACTGAATTTTTTGGACAAAAAAGGGAGCTGTGGTTTACCTGAAACTTACCTGCTGTCTCCAATTTAAGTGAACTACATTTAAAGATGACCCAAGAAACCTTAATAAGACATAGGAGTTATAAAGGTAGTCTTAACCTATGATTTACCTATACTTTTACATGTAGCATTAACCTATACTGTTAATCTTCTGACATCATTTTGGCTGCAATTTGATGCAAAGCTGTCAACTTGTAACAAACAAAGACTGCATTGCATGAACACATGTGTAGCTGCAGGCATGCTTGGTTTTATATACAGTGACTGAATGTTTGTGTGTATGTGTGTGTAAATTGTTGTTGTTAATACATTGTGGGGCCCATTTTCTGGAAAAATAGCAGGTTTTAAAGACCGACTGCTACGGCCCCAATGCAAGACCCCACCGGGTGAATTGCTGTGCTTGGGTCTGGGGTCATGTTTAGGACTAAGGTGTAAATAGAGTTTACATTAGGTTGGGGTTAGGGTTAGGCATAAACCCGTAATGGTTAGGTTTAGGTGACGGGTTATGGTTAGGCTGTTGATTATTGGACCAAAGAAAAGGCCCCACAAAGATCGTAAGACAAGTTGGTGTGTGTGTGTGTGTGTGTGTGTGTGTGTGTGTGTGTGTGTGTGTGTGTGTGTGTGTGTGTGGCATGGCTGTCGTTGGCAGCTCTTGGAGATGAGCAGATGGAGTGGAGAGGGTGCTGGCTGCCACTTTTCATGTGGTATAAAGATATGCTTCCTATAATAATTGCTAACACATCTTTGTAAAAAAAAGAGAAAAAAAAAAAAAAGAAGTCAGTTTCTGTCAAATGGATTGAATAATTCCACTAATCCAATAAACGTTATTTTACAGACATGGACATTAACTCAAATTAAAGAGTACCATATTTCCCATGTAACCCAAGTTGATATATTTATTTAGTCCATGTTTTGACATAGTCTTAATGGATATGATTTGTTATACACTTTTCTCCACAGAAAAAGTGTACCTTTTGAATTCAGTGACTTAACCAAGGGTAAAATCTCACTGTAACCTTTGTGATTAAGCAAATAGAGGTGAATTAAGGTGTTGGTTAAAATAGTGTCCTTTGTAAAGTTACAGGCGCTATTTTCAGAGCCTTTTACTATGGTTCTTTTTATTGACCAAAACCTAGTAACTCATTGTGGTAAAGCAAATGTTAAATAATACATGGTTTAATGAAGCGTATTATGTTAAGCCTGCCCTGAATCAATACTACATAGAATCACAGTTCACTGCGATTGCAGATATTGGTATTTTGGGGGATATCTCTGCCAGTTTCTGGGGTCAGTTTCTACAGTGGGTTTGCTGAAAACTAACTTTTCTAAACCAGAAATCAAGGAAACTCTGAGTCCGTTTCATAATGAGAGTTTTTTGAACCTCTGTTTCTGTTCCTGTAGTAACATTCTCCCTAAAGCTAACCTGGACTGGAGAATTTTTCAGTAGACTCAGAGTGTCTTCTGTCTCCCCTCTCCTCAGAGCCAATCACATGTTTAATTTCTTGATTTAGTCAAGACATTTCTGTCATAGTTTTGTGCATAAAAAAAAAAAAAAATTCACCAGACAAATTAGGTTTTAAAATAAAGTAATTCCATGTCTTTTTGACAAGGATCAGTTTTTGCTGCAAAAATGTAGTTTGGAATATCAGTTATTACAGTTCTGACTATGAATGGGATTTTTACCAGGAATAATCCTATTTTAGTGATCTAAAAATGGAACAACAGAAAGGAGGGTGATTTCACTAAATGTAAATACGGCCTGCATTGACTGTATATATAAACCTACACATTAACTCGAGCAGCAATCATCTCCTATGCCATCTTCCTTTCCTTTGCAGCTGTAGTACCATTGCTTTATCTTTTAAACATGTTTAAACATCTAATTCCAGTGGTATTAAATAGCCATTTCCTCTTGCCTGTCATTATGGTGACTCACTGAATCGGCACTCCACTGATAATGGCTTTTCAGAGTTGTTAGGTCAGGCTTCTCAGTGGCGCTGTCTGTACAGTAGTACTGCCACTTTGCAGTAAGAAGGTTTCAGGTTTAATTCCTGGCCTGGGTCTTTCTACATGGAGTTTGCATGTTCTCCCTGAGCATGCATCTCTTCGGGTACCTCCCACAGTCCAAAAACATGTGGTGTTAGGTTAACTGGCTTCTCTAAATCCTCCCTAATTGTGAGTGTGCACGTGAATGGTTGTTTGTCCTGTTTGCAATGAGATGGTACGGCGACCTGTCCAGGGTTTTACCACCTGCTTTATGAAACGGACCCCCCTGCAAACCAACACATTTCTTAATTATAGATAACCATTTAGGTCAATATGAGCAATTGGAAAGCAGCTGCAATGTTTCAGCTTTTTAATAGGAGACATATCTTTGGCAGTTTTAGGCCAGAGTAATGTGTTGATTTTTTTAACCTTTATTCAGAAAAAGAAAAGAAAAAATCTATATATTGAGTAAACATAATAATATAGGGCAAGATACAAAAACAGAGAGTTACAAACTCTAATCAAGTCACAAATCGAGAGTCTGCATCACACTAATAACATCATTCTTGCAGTACACGGTGCATCTTCAAAGTATAATTCAACTCAGTGTTTCTACAGCATTTTGCACCATATATATTTATTTATTTTTGCACTGCTCTAACCTTCCACATCAATGACATTTGCACCTTCTCTCTCCTACACAGTTTACATTTTGCACCATGTCTCTCCTATACTGATTCATTTTTGATCACTGCTGCACTTTATAAATGGAAAGGTTCATTTTCACTGCTAAGCTGCTGCTCATTCACTGTCGGAAAGCTGTATGTAACAAAATTTTGTTGTGTATAAACTCTGTGTATACAAAAAGGCAATGAAGTCTAAATCTACACTCACCAGCCACTTTATTAGTTACATCTTGCTAATACTGGATTTGGCTACCTTTTGCCTTAGAACTGCCTTGATCTTTTTTGTGACAGATTGAGCAAGGTACAGCAAATACTCCTCTAAGAGTTTGGTCCATATTGATATGACAGCATTACACAGGGGCTACAAATTTGTTGGCTGCACATCCATGAGGTGAATGAGGTTTGGTGTCTGTGGATGTCCTTTGAGTACAGTGAATGTATTGTCATGTTTAAGAAACCAGTCTGAGATGTTCTGAGCTTTATGACATGGGGTGAAGTAGTGATCAGAAGATTGGTACACTGTTGTAATAAAGCGATGGACATGGTCAGCATGGTCTGTAGTATTGTTGAAGAAAGTATAACAGACAGTGCCTTGCTTTTTCTGTGGAACAAATGAGGTTCCACCCCCTCTGGTATCCGTATTGATCAGATGAGGCTGGCAATATGAACGAGATGAAAAGAGAGCACTGTAGGACATTCATAATAAATAAACGTCTACGTTTAAAAATTGCTGCAGCGGTAGGGAGGTAGTGGGGCATGTAACTGTGCTTGTGTTTGCCCTTTAAGGGTCTAGAGCCGATGGGGCAATAAAGATGTCATGTTTAAGAACCAGGTGGTCTTTATATGAAACATAGGGAGCATAAGTGAATCCAGCAACTTGTGTTGACATGCTGCTTTATTAAGATTTAAATACAGTTAATACCACCAATTAATATTAAAATCTACGAGTAACCTCAACCTGATCAAGGTTGAAGACAGCTACAGCCCATTACACTGGTCCCTAAGCTAGTTTGAATTATGCTTTCTTTAATTAACCCCTGACCCTGAAGAAAAAAAACATGTGCCAGGGTTCTGAAGATCTTTAGGCAGAGTAAGTGTTTGGTTACAAATTAAATATATGTCTGTTATGAGCTATAACTCGGTGGTGTTGAAGTTTTAGTGCCTCACTTCTATTGTCATTCTTCTAAAGAGGATCAGCGGGGTGTAGGGCCCATGACAAGATGGATCCCAGGTTTAAGGAAATGAAAGAAGTAAAAGTAAGTTATGAACAGAAAAAGACCTAAAAAGTTTTTAGCTTCGTAGTGTTCCTGACCATAGTCAAATTTTAAAGTATCATAGTTTTGTACTCTTTCGTAGTCAAATCAAGTTTTAAAGTACCATATTTTCACTGTTATCATACCTTGTTTTGCCTCTCAACTACCTAGCTTGCCTGTTCGCACCTGAACGTTCTGACTGAACTCTCTGTTGGACTCATGGAACCCTGAGCATGCCTGAACTCTCTGTGGATACCTGGAACCCTGGACCTGTCTGTTTCTTGTTCTGATCGGAACCCCTGACCGTGATACGAACCTCTGGATCTCAGAGCCTTCCTGTTCTGAACTGATTCCCTGACCTCGCTCAGACTCCTGCCTGTTCACTCGGGCGGCTGCATCTGGTAACACACTGGGCGGCTCCCACAGCATCTCGTTTGGCAGTTCATCAGCTGAATCCTGCCTCACTCCGAGAGGATGGACTGAACTGTTAAACCAGATAAGTGACTCTCATGGATAATCATCTTCTGTCAGATTATCATGGCCACTTACCTGTTTTTCTCTCTAAACAAGAGTTGCCAGTGATGGGTGGTGCCCCGCCTCCCCCCGCAGCCACTGCAGATCCAAACCTCCACATTTGTTATTTCAATAAATAACTTTGAATATTTTCCCACTGTCCATCTCGCCTTGAATATTGGGTCCTAAGTTCTAAGTTCATTGCAGAATGGTCTGACCAAAATAAGGATCCAATGGCATACAGATAGAGGGTTATTTTTTTTATTCTTTTTTTTTCCCGGCTCTATTCTGGCATGCAGGAGATTCTGGTTAGTCTGTTTGTTTAGATTTGCTCCTGCTGCCACAAGCCATATCTCTTTCCGCCTGAACTGTTCAGGGGTTATTGTTTTTTGCAGTCCGTTTTTTTCGGACCCCCTTTCCCCCACGCGCCCTGTTTGGATTATTTTGTATTGATTATTTTAATCTGGAATCCGCCCTTAAGGAGGGGGCCTCTGTCATGATCAGTACCCTAATAGCTGACCTAATTGCTCATTTCACTCACTTGTCTAACTCTGCCTGGTTACTAATTATAACCCTTCTTTTTCACCTGCTTCTGCTGCTTTATAAACGGCTCAGTCCAGCTATCAGGGCAAGATCATTGTTGCTGTTTCTGACATTGATGGTTAGGTTTGAGGTCATCGCAGATTTAATAGTTCATGTTCTCGTTCTCTGAGGCCAGTAGTGAGAGGGTTTTAGTTTCATAGTGTTCTTGACTGTAGTCAACTTTTAAAGTACCGTAGTTTTGTTGTGTTTTATAGTCATATCATGTCTTA
>NW_015150656.1:1126267-1127292 GCF_000732505.1 Cyprinodon variegatus
GATTGGATATAGGTCTATAATTGACCAAGTCATCTGGATCATAAAAAGCGTTGGTTGGTGCAATTGGAGTACAAAACTGGAATTAAATAAACAGAGTGTGACATCATGACTTCAGAATATAACACTGGCAATAAAAACAAAGCAGATATTTTAGCATTAATATAGTAAGTGGCCCACAGTACCACCCCAGTATTTCTGGGTTCATATTAAATGCTTTTTTTTTTTTAAACCAATAATCAATAAAAGAAGGAAGGCAGCTTAATAATAACACTTAGTAAAACATGGAGGTAAGAACTGGAGTTCACTGATCCAGAGTCAAATATAAATAGCAACTGTAATTATGTGCTGAAATTCTATTAACCCTGCTTTATCAAAATATAAATTAGGACTATTCCCTGAAATTTAAAAGAAAGACTAGTTTTGCCATTGGTATATTTTTTGTGCCTCTGTTCCCGTCAAGAGATGGTACTGTTTAATCCATATCATACAAGTTTTAAATTTTATTTTTCCATGTGCATTGTTGTTTGTAGGGAAGAAAAAACTACAATATTTTAGTGGACTTATGCTGTTGATATTCAACCTGAGCTGAATTTGAATGGATTAACAGAGATAATTTTTGACAGCTGAAAAATTAGACATTGGGAGTTCAACAGAACTTTAACCTGGAGAGACTCACAAAAAGAAAAGTCACAATTAGAAATGTTTTTATTGAAATGAATTAAAAAAGTCCTTTGGGCCTTAGACCCTGGCAGAAGACTTGATGCTGAGAAGTCCTCCCAAACACTGGTGGTGAAATAGGCCAGAGGATGAATGGGACTAATAACGGCCTGAGAGTGAGGGAGAAAATGGGGCAGAAGTGGGTAAAACGTAATCTGATAGGCAGGCGCAACGCAGGACATGGAGTTTATGAAGAAGATCCTAGACAAGGATTAACTTCAGTTGGGTGTAACTCGATAGACTGTAACTTTGAGTGCGGTACAGGTGATACAGATGGGGCTGATTAGAGTCTTCAAGTTAGAATTTGC
>NW_015150656.1:1127942-1130224 GCF_000732505.1 Cyprinodon variegatus
GGGTAAAACGTAATCTGATAGGCAGGCGCAACGCAGGACATGGAGTTTATGAAGAAGATCCTAGACAAGGATTAACTTCAGTTGGGTGTAACTCGATAGACTGTAACTTTGAGTGCGGTACAGGTGATACTGATTAGAGTCTTCAAGTTAGAATTTGCACTTGAGCCTATAATAACCTTAACAATGGTTTTCCCTACATTGGAGTTCATTGATGATCTTGAAGTCTTTCTCCAAAAACAGTTGCAAGCCGTTCTTTGCTCTGGTGCAGCAGTGGTTGTACAAAAATAGATTTTCGTTTTTTTTTTTTTTTGAGGTTTTCTCTTTACCAGTAGAACCTGGAGAACTGATGCAAAATTAGAAACAGTTTTCGAAGAAAACACTAGATTATATATCTATATTTTCAGCTTCTTAAAAAGGAAAACATAAGAAGTTTGAGAAAACATATGCAGACAATGTTAAGGAAGTGCTCAGCAAAAAACTAAATTCAACAACTGTAAAACGTCAATGTAAACATTTAGGTTGGAATTGCTATGGGCACTTAACACTCTTACACAAACATTCACTCCCAGTGTAAAGTTCTCTACTGATTTTAACAGACAGCCATTAGCTCTTGTGTAATCCTAATGATTTCATGTGAGCAATGTATTGACAGTTAAAATGCAAGGCAGTTGGCAAGAAATTTGATAAATGATGCATGTGTAATATAACCACACACAAATCAACTGGCTTTTTGATTTTAGACCTTCATGTCCTACACCTATGTGCCATAAACATGCGTCATACAATACCATAAACAGGTCTGATGTTTACTATCTAATCCAAAATTGTAAGAAAAATAAAGGTTATAATTTAACTAGACATATCACCTCAGTCAGAGGCCTTGCACAATTTTCTCTAGTATTTAAGCATGTGTCGCTTATGTTGAGTGACACGGATAAGATGTTAGTTCTTCAGGCTTTAATGTGTTGGTGTGGTGGAACAGAGGGAAAGGAGGACAAGGGGTTTAGAACAATGTCATTCCTGTTTTGAAATGGCAGTCTGAATCTCTCCTCTGGGAGTGGAGCACTGCTGCACACCAGTTTGGATTACTCAGTGCTGAACTCTGCAGGGATTTTAAGTGTTATGCCAACTGCTTAGCTGCATTTCTAAGGAAACTTGATGCTGCTAATATGGGTACAATGAAAGAGAAAGGTTTAAATTTCATGTTCAAAATTTTATGTAGGGCCCAAGATTAAACAGAAAGAGTTACTGCAAAAGAAGGATTTGACTAAGACATGCACTGCTATGCCTTAATACAATAAACATAATCAGAATTAGTGTCAACAGTCCAATTATATGTAAAACAAAAACTAAAGTCTTCACAAAATGGGCCAGAGTATAAGCTGTGTCCACACAACAGATGTTAGCTGTCAGATGTTAGATGCCATAGCGGTGCTCCAAGGCAGTGGCCAATAACAGCTCCTTTTGAAAATTTCACAGAATATGCTGCTTAATACGATACAGACTAGACATTAAACCCGCATCTATGATCGCTAATACCTGCTGCAGCTATGGACACAAACTGTTTTAAATCCAGACATTTTTGACCATTTAAAAACCTGAGGAGTGCAACGGACGGATGTCAACAAAACAACAGTGGACGGTAGGAGGAAGAGATGCGCGAGACAGAGAAAGCGAGGCTGCAGAGGGGGAATAACTGCAAAGCTAAGGAGGAATCCCCACAGACCACCGCTTCCATCAATCCTACTCTCCAACGTCTGCTCGTTGGATAACAAAATGGATAATCTCCGACTAGAACTGTCTTCAATATATGTAACTGCTGTGCCATCATTCTGACGGAGTCTTGGCTGGATCCAGCAGTACCGTACAATGCTATTAACCTGGAGGGGCTAACTCTATACCGCGCCAATAGGAACAAAGAACTAAGCGGTAAGAGTTGGGGTGATGGGCTCTGTGTTTACATCAACAAGAGCTGGTGCAAGAACGCTAGATCAGTCGTCAGCTTCTGCTCTCCACACCTTGAGTTTCTTACTGTTAACTGCATAACGTTCTATCTGCCCAGAGAGTTCAGTGTGGTTAGCATTACTGCTGTTTACGTGCCCCCCAGTGCTAACACTAAAGAGGCCATGAAGACTCTATACCAGGTTAACTCTGAGCTCCAATCTGCACAGACAGTGTTTTCATCATTGCTGGGGATTTCAACCAGTCTAACTAAGACTGTTCTTCCCCATTTCTACCAACATGTGGAGTTTGCAACTCGGGGTGAAAACACTTTAGACCTG
>NW_015150656.1:1131161-1132607 GCF_000732505.1 Cyprinodon variegatus
CCATTATTCCAGTCCCAAAGAAACCTCCAATCATGAGTTCCTCGAATCATGAGTTTGCCTTCCGACGGAACCGCTCCACTGAGGACGCCATCTCTGCTGCTCTCCACCTGAGCCTGGCACACCTGGAGGAGAAGAACACCCACGTGCGGATGCTGTTCCTGGACTTCAGTTCAGCTTTCAAAACCATCATCCCACAGCATCTGATGAGCAAACTGGAACAGCTGGGCTTTAATACACCTCTCTGCAATTGGCTGCTAAACTTCCTTACCACAGTCAGTCTGGGTCAGACAGAACACCTCTGATGTCATCAGTCTAAGCACAGCTTCCCCTCAGGGCTGCATCCTGAGCCCCCTGCTGTTCACCCTGTTGACACATGACTGTGTCCCCAGGTTCACCACAACAACCAGAAATATAAAGAGGAGGTGGAGCAGCTGGTGCAGAGATAACAGCCTGATCCTGAATGTGGAGTAGACGAAGGGGATCATCTTGGACTTCAGAAAGAACTGGCCTAACCACGCTCCATGACTCGAATGACGTCATACACACTCCGCTTTGTTTAAAAAAAATATAAAAAATATAACCGTGATATCTGGGGGACAATGTTCGAATGCTGGCGTACCATTAAGAATAAATTATGAACAGTTTAGTTTGTGCCTTCAACTCATTGCCCATAGGAAGACTGGGAAGACATTACTTGGATATTACAAAACCAAATATCTTCGGAACAGCTCCAAATGACACAAAACTAATATGGGTGAGTATAACGTGATGTAATAACGTAAAATCAAGGGGCCAATGTAAAAAAAAAAGTTTTCCCCTTTAACCAGAGGACATGAGATTGGTAAAGTAATTCCTGGTGATAGTAGGCTAACTTGGTTCCTCTAGGAGTGTAGTGAATTGACAGTGATTAAGTCCCCTTGTTAAGTTAACAAGTTTTACATCTGGATCCATGACATGATTAAGCTGCAATACAGACTTACACAGAGATTCTTAATGAATAATGCAATGAAGAAAATTAACATCTTGGTCAGGGTAACTTCTTTCTGCCAGGCTTTGTTTGTGGGTTGAGGACCCAAATGCAGAGGCAGGCAGGCAGAGGTGAATTTTTAGTAGATTTAATGAAGAGTACTGAAACAAAGTCCAAAACCACAGGCAACAGGAATCCAAAAATCCAAATGAAAACAAAGTCCAAAAACAAACAAAAAACCAGGAGTCCAAAAATTTAAAAAGAAAAAGAAAAACATGGAAACAAAAGTCAAACATTACAAATAACCTGTCATCAGGGGAAGAACTGTAACCTGGAGAAAGGCCCAGGGAGACAAGTAGGGGGAATACTGATGAGGTTAGACGAGGACCCAGCAAAGAGGAACTAAACAGCAAGACTATTTATAGGAGACAGAAACAAAGAGAGGGATAATGAGCAAACTGGGAGCAGGTGTGCACTAG
>NW_015150656.1:1135876-1137686 GCF_000732505.1 Cyprinodon variegatus
CCTTAAGGTTTTAGCCCTCCACATAGGCGACCCGTGTTTGTATCCGACCAGTGGTCCTTTGCCACATGTCTCTCCCCCTCTCTTGTAGTCCCTTTCCCCTCAACCCACAGTACAACAAAAGGGTCACAATTGCTGCAAAAACCTAATAAAAAAAGAAATAGATTGCTCTAAATTCACACTATTGCCATAAATTTCCCCCTCAGGATGAAACTAGTCCCTTTTCTCTTCCTAGTTGACTGGTGTATTGCCATGCCATTCTTTATCATGAAACAATTCTACTGTATTTTAAGGAAAGCAACTGTTTGTTAATGGGCAATTCAACTGATCAAGGCAAAGGCAATTTGCTAGTGATGATAGAAGGAAGTTGTTCCACAGACCAAATGTTCCTAAACACCACCATCAACATGTACCAATTGCCATAAACATAGGGACCATTTGTCTCCTGACAGGATCTTTTTATGCATTCTTTTTTGTCTTTTTTGTTTTCCCAGCTCTAGGGGGTTTATTTTATTTAGTGCTCTTTATCAAGCAAAACATGGAACATTACTAAGTGCAATGTCAACTCCAGCAATTTTCCTATGTATGCTATGTTGTCTACATCTGCTTAACTAATTAAGACAGTCACAGCAGTGTAGATTTCAGAGCAGATCAAACAGAATTGTGTTGATATGGGAAGCAGATGAACACTGGTCTCCACCAACTCTGTTATATCATAATCCCTGTTCCTTCGGCCTGATTAAAACATTTCAACAAGAGCCTTGGTTGCCTACTGAGGTAGCGCTGTAGTTAGGCCTGTTGTACACATATCACAGCTACCTCATTAGTGAGAGGGAATTTCATTTGAAATATCTCAGAGAGCACTTTGAGAGATGCCACTGTATTTACATTTAAAAGATCCAAAGTGGCTGTCTGAAGCTAGCTACCTCTTTCCTTAATTGCTGACTTCAGTTGTCCATGAATACATACAATATCTTACTGGCTCTCATTACTGGACGAAACAGAGAAAAGTCTCTTTTTCCTTTGTTTCTCCATCTATGCATAACTCCCTACCCCCCCTCACATCCCTACCCCCTCACATCTCTCGTCTCCCTCACTTGCACGGCAGGACCACATCAGAGTTCTCCCAGTGGCCAGAAGACACAAACAATCGAGAGGGATTAGACAGTAATCCTGTTTTTACTTTCATCCGCCACATATTCAAAGGGGAGCTCTGTGAAGCGTGGAATTCTTGAAGGATTTGCTCTGTGGAAAATAAGGGGAAGCAAAGTAAACAATGCAATAGCAAACGGATTACAACTTTAAATAAATGACAAGTGGAAGAGGTGGCACAATATTTAGATTTTTTATTGAATAATTCTTTGACCAACGGTGGATTAATACAGTAAAGGATACTGTTGAAAAGGAACAATGGATGTTCACTTTGGTTCATCTCATCAAAAAATAGGAACATACAGTAACTAAGGCCGAACTTCTATAACTTGTAAGCATCTGCATTGATCATTTGAAATCATAAATATATGTACATTTGAAATATCTCAAATGTATAATATTAAATTATATTACTCTAAAAACTAATTCTCATCTTAAGCCATATAAAGGTAGATATGTTTAGTTTTCATTCAGTTAATTACCGTAAATCCTCTAATATTGGCCTGTATTCCATTAGCAGCGGGGTCTCTAATAATGGCCTGTCTGGCTGTCGGCGGAGGTAAATACTGGCCGGACTCTTATACAGGCCGGGGCTATAATTAGAACCAACAATGTTCCTGGGCAGTCCTCAACAACTTGTCATAGTAACATACAAGTACTA
>NW_015150656.1:1139050-1161407 GCF_000732505.1 Cyprinodon variegatus
GGGGGTTCAACAGTGAAATGTCTGTATCCCTCTCAGAAAGCACGTACATGCACCCCTGCCCACGGGTCACTGGCTGCTACTGGGAATCAACACCATCAATGTAAAAATAATGCATTTTCTTCTCTAAATACATAATCCCAGTCTAAACTGAAATCAGAATTCACTCCTAAACCTAAACCCTGGCCCAAGAGCAAGTGAGCGTCTCAGAGGTCTGTTTAAAGCACAGAGCATCATGAAGAACAAGAAACACATCAGGCAGGTCCAAGATACTGTTGTGGAGAAGTTTAGCAGGATCATAGTTTGGGCCTGCTTTTATTCAGCAGGGACAGGGAAGATGGTTAAAAATAAGGATAAGATGGAGTCAAATACAAGACCATTCTGAAAGAAAACCTGTTGGGAGTCTTCAAAACACCTGCGACTGGGATGGAGCTTTATCTTCCAACAAGACAATGATCCACTCCCATGGACTGCCACTCTGGGTCTCTGAGCAAAGATCTTTAACTCCCCACTGCTCCCTGGGCGCCGCACAATGGCAGCTCACTTCTCCCCAAAGGTATGGGCTAAATGCAGAGAGATCATTTCATTGCTCTGTACTTGTGACAGTTTAATGACAATGAAACGCTGGAAAATAACAGTACTTAAGTTTTTCTAGGCAAACTTGAGAATGTATTAAACAATGATTTGTTTTTTTTAAGCATTTCTTTATCTATGCTTTGATAAAAAATATTTTCCTACTGATCCCGGTACCGATCAGCCATACGAGTTGATCACAGACTATACTGATTTTTGATCTAGGTAGAAATGCCACAACTGGCTATGTGAGTCTGAATAACCTAATTTAGACAAAACATACAAAAAAAATCTTGCAAGCACAATGCAGCAAGTATTGGAAACAAACGTAGTATCAACTGAAACTTGGATCATAAAGCGGCCTGGCACATATATCCAATTGAAAATGCATCACCCTGACCACACCTTATATGATTCTGCAATTGTGCTTCAACTGATGTAGATCCCTGGTCTATTTTGGTTGAACCTACACAGCTACCTACAACCTTGTTGGAGTTAGATGAGGATAGGTGCAGCTATAGGTTGTAGGTTTTCAGAGGAATTAAGTAAAACAAGGTGGCAAAATATGGCATTTTTATAGCGCAGTAAATGTCACTAAATAAAAATAAGTGATATGTAGTTTCACAAAATATACATTATTTTCTAAACTCTGATGATTTTCAGAGAATTGAAGTAAAGAAGAATGGGCCCTACTAAAATATTTCCATGTTAATTATAGTTTCAGATTTTACAAGAATTTTAAAACTGTATAAATTATTCTAGGCAGTTTAAGTAAAATAAACAATGGGGAACTAATAGTTATTAATGGATTACTGGCACTAATGCAGGAACCAGTGCTATTGAATGCAGTGCATACTACACTGTGTGAATAGGCTAATGATTAAAAATCTTATATCGCTATCTTATTGTTACTATCACTGTTTTAACAATTGACAAAACAGCTTAACAATTCAGACCCTCTTGGAGGCTGTAGATTCTTTAAAAACTCACCTTGACACAAGACAACATTGATGTGGATGTTTAATTTTGGTAAACACGATGGAAATTAAGTTTTTAAACCTAAATGGACCAAAATAAAGATCAATTATTAATATAATTAATAATAAAATGAAAACGTCCTTCTGGTTCCTCTTTCTTTCATCTGCAGAATATTGGAAAAATTAGAAATATCCTGTCCAGGGGTGATGCTGAGAAACTAGTCAATGCATTTGTTACTTCAAGGCTGGACTATTGTAACTCTTTACTATCAGGAAGTCCACAAACTGTAGTTAAAAGCCTTCAGCTGATCCAAAATGCTGCAGCCAGAGTTCTGATGAAAATTAAAAAGAGAGATCAAATCTCTCCTATGCTAGCTTTTCTTCACTGGCTTCTTTTTAAATCCAAAATAGAATTTAAAATCCTCCATCTCACATATAACGCCTTAAATGACCAAACTCTATCTTATTTCAAAGATATGATTTTTCCTTATGTTCCTAACAGAGCACTTCACTCTCACTCTGCAGGTTTACTAGTTGTTCCTAGAATTTCTAAAAGTAGAATGGGAGGCAGATCTTTTAGTTATCAGGCTCCTCTCCTGTGGAACCAAGTACTAGTTTTGGTCCGTGAGGCAGACACCCTGTCTACTTTTAAGGCTAGGCTTAAGACTTTCTCCCCTTTGTTTACACAATTGAAAAAAAAAATTCGTTTGGAACAGCTCTCTGAACAATTTCATCTTTTTTAAAAGTGCAGCCTTGAAAAATAGTAAATAAAAAATAAATATATAAATAAAAACAGTAATATAAATATATGACTGTAAATTTACAGTTCTAACTTTTTTATGTAATCAGATATAATAAATATAATGAAATACAATACAATAACCCATTTTACAAAACATTCAGCAGCTTAAGGGCATGGGGAAGCCTGTTCCCAGAGGGCAGCAGGGAGAACAGTCCATGGTGCATGGTGGGGGTGTGAGGGGTCATTGATAATGTTACGGGCTCGGGACATGCCTCGCTGGGATGAAATATTTTTAATGGAGGGAAGAGGAGCCCCGATGATCTTCTCTGCTGTTCTCACCACTCTCCTCACTTTCTTCCAGTCTGAGGAGCTGCAGCCTCCACACCACACAGTGAGACAGCTGGTCAGAACGCTCTCTATGGTGCTTCTGTAGAAGGTGGTGAGGATGGGTGGGGGCAGGTGGGCTCTCCTCATCCTCCGCAGGAAGCACATGCGCTTCGGTGCCCTTTTGACCAGTGAAGTGGTGTTTACATTCCAGGTGAGGGTGTCAGTGTTGTGCACCCCCAGGAATTTGGTGCTGTTGACCACCTCTACAGCTGACCTGTTGTTGACCAGTGGAGCATGGTTAGGCCGGTTGTTCCTGAAGTCCTAGATGATCTCCTTCGTCTTCTCCATGTTCAGGATCAGACTGTTATATTTGAATCAATCCACCAGCTGCTCCACCTCCCCTTTGTAGTCCAGGTCGTTGTTGTTTTTGATGAGGCCCACCACCGTTGTGTCGTCTACAAACTTCATTATGTGATTGGTGGTGAACCTGTGGACACAGTAATATCTCATCAGGGTGAACAACAGGGGGCTTAGGACGCAGCCCTGAGGGAACCTGCGCTTAGACTGATGACATCAGAAGTGTTCTGTCCGACCCGGACTGACTGAGGTCTTTTGATGAGGGAGTCTAGCAGCCAATTGCGGAGGGGTGTTTTGAATCCCAGCTGTTCCAGTTTTCCCATCAGATGCTGTGGGATGATGGTTTTAAAAACTGAACTTAAGTCCAGGAACAGCATCCTCTAGGTGTGCCAGGCTCAAGTGGAGAGCAGCAGCAGAGATGTGAGATTGATTAAAGCTCATCCAATTGCCTTGTTGCTTGCATCCGACTTATCTAAATCTCTCCGAGAGCCGACGCAGTTTGGAGATGGACTGATGTTTACTGAACTTATCTAATACCTGAAACTGCCCCCTTTCCCCCTGCTCTTTACCAGGACCTGCAAGTAATATCACAGTAAAACATTTCAACTATTTCCTCTGGTGCTAAATTAAGGTGCTGAGGTGAGGCGACCTGTCAGATCATTGCAAAATTTTTTATTGAACTTTGGAACTCTTTATGCTGATGGTAATTTACAAGGGTTTCTAAACTGAGCCCTGGCTTCCTGGTGTGAATGAGTGTGGTGTGACTGGCTGTGAGTGTGTCTATGTGTTTCTTTCATCTTGATTTCTTGGTTTCCTTTTTTTCCTGAGGTTGGTGTATTAGAGTAACTGAGGATAGTACACCTTTTGGAAATGTGCAACCACATGCTAGGGGCGGCCATTTTGTAAGTCTTAAAATCTATTGTCTGGAGATCTGCAACCCCCTCCTCTTTTTCATAGGATAAAGCAGCCATTTTATGAGTTTCATAACCTAAGGTACACCCACAATGTAGGCCAATACTCCCTTTGTGGTCACATGATAAAGTCCACCATTTTTTGATCCACCACCTCCAGTATTTTTCCAGCTTGTTGCTCCACCTCCTTTGACCACATGGTAGGGGCCCACCATCTTGATTTTACGACTTCAGATCATAGTATGCACCCCACCCCCCTAACTAGGTTAGATGAATGTAGGTTTGATGACATACCACAATGATACATAGTTATTACATTTACAAACATTAACCATTGTAGGCTGAATGAAATCTCATTGTTTCAACTGTACCTATTATTGCTCTTATATCTGCTGCTATTTTTGACAGACATTATTGAATGTATTGACATTTGGCCTCCCTTGAACTCTCCCCAGAAGCCATTTAAACTGACTCTTATGTTTCCTCTTTAAAATTATTTATTTAGACAACCTCATTTTTATTTTATAGTAGTGTGTAGTGTTTGCTTAGATGTTAAATTTCTTGATAATCCTGGATTTTTAGAAATAAAGACATCATTATTTTAACCTGTAGTTATTTGTGTTTATGGTAAAGCAAGTGGTTTATTATGCAGGCCAGATTCATCCGCCTTTTGATGACATTTGAAAAAATTTGATAAAAGATTCCTTTAGATGGTAATTAATAGCTCTGCTGATAGCCTAGCCTTAGTCACCAAATTGGTGGGAAATAACTGGATTTTAACAGCAGTGGTGCGGCGCAGAAGCCACCTAGATTGTGAGAGGCCAAAATCCTGGTGACTAAGAGGATCATAGTTACATTTACCAAACTAAGAACATTCAACTGGTTTTACCCTTGCTTTTGAATGATCTTTCAAATGGAGCCTAGGTGGAAATTCAACTGAAGAAACTTTGGTTTTTCATACATCCACCTGCGTCACAGCCAAACAGCTTTGAACAACACCTCCACGAAAGCCAATCAGCATCCCAAGCTCATCTTAAAAGGCCTCCAATACGCACCTGTCTTCTCCTGTGCTCAGGCGGCGGATGCGCTGTGACTTCATTCAGATGACACAGTTTCAACCCACCTCCAGCCCGACCTCCACCTTCGTAGCTAAAGCTTCAGAGTGTCATTCCTCCAGGACTCTTACTTTGTTCCCTGTCTCATCTTAACTGATCCACCAGAAGACCGCCATGTTGAGCCTGGTTTTGCCAGAGGTTGCTTCCCAACGGGGAGTTTTTCCTCTCCACTGTCACTTCATGCTTGCTCATCATGGACGGGTTCTTTCAACCTGTGTTATCCAACTGGACTTCCATCTTCCAGGTCCCTGATTGAAGCTCTAGTATCAGCTCACGCTATCCACTGGATCTCCCCATAAAGCTCAGCATACCATCTCACCAACCTGCAGGCTACAGACTGGACTGACCACCTTCATCTATCTCCACTCCACCACCAGTTTCAGGCCTGGGGGGAAACAGTCCTATTCTTTGCTCCTGTTCATGCATATCTATCAAATAAAATGCTATGTTTCGTGCCGAGGTCTGAGAACCAAAGACAAAGTAATCGTTTCAATACATTTCTCCTAATTGTCTTTTCTTTTTGTGTGAGTTTTTCAGATTGAATGAACTAAAACTCCCAGTCCGACTTAATTATATATTCATAATCTACAGGTAAAATATCGCAACACAGGCCTCTTCACTTTCTTATTCTGTTAAATTTCTTTTCAAGACCCATTTCTTCTCCTTGGCTTGTAATATAATTTAATATGTTGACTTTGTTTTACTGTGTTTCTTTTTTTATTACTACTTTTATACACCACTTTATTTAAGGTTTTTATGATTGTTTATACATATTTTATGATTGAGTATAGCACTTTGGTCCTGTTGGGTGTTGAAAGTGCTTTATAAATAAATTTGGTGTGTGATATGGTATGGTTGAACACTAAATTGGATTCTGCATCACACTTGCAACATCCTATTTGCACTAACAACATGGCTGATTTTTTTGTTTTATAATCCTTTTAAATAGAACACAACTCAGTGTTTTACTGCATTTCGCACCATATTCATTTTGCACTGCACTAAACCTTTCCATATTTTGGCCTTTTGCAACATTACTTTTAAACTGTTTTCCTTTCTCCTACACTGTTTACATTCTTCATCCCTGCTGCACTTTATAAATGGTAATGCTCATTTTACTGTTGTATTTTCACTCTTGCAAATTTCCACTCTTGCAAACTATATGCAACAAAATTCCATATATGACTATATACTGTATGAAAGATGACAATAAAAATTTTCTAAGTATAAATCAGTGGAAGCATATTGTTCCAGAAAGAAGTTAGTTTCTGTGTTCAAAGCCAAGCTGTGACTTTATTGCAAATAGGGGAAA
Source organism: Cyprinodon variegatus (assembly GCF_000732505.1). Taxonomy (NCBI): domain Eukaryota; kingdom Metazoa; phylum Chordata; class Actinopteri; order Cyprinodontiformes; family Cyprinodontidae; genus Cyprinodon; species Cyprinodon variegatus. The sequence continues at coordinate 1,145,362 of NW_015150656.1, forward strand.
TATATAAATATATATATATATATATATATATTTTTTTTTTTTACTAGAGGTTAGGCTCATGCCAGTGAATAATTTATTAACAATTGATAACAATCTGGATCCTGTGAGCCCTTAAGCGACAGGTTTAGGTCATAATACAGGGAAAAATTAGCTTCTTTCTACAGGTCTTTGCTCTCCGAGTGCTTTTCTGTTTTGAGTTATTTTTTTGCTCAAGAGCCCTTGATTATGACATTTCCCATGTCACAATCAAATGAGGGTATATCAAAATGTACACTTTTTGAATATTAGATATTGATTTACATGATATGGTATACAATCGACTATTATGTGATATGGATGGATATTACTTCCTCAGAATGTGCGCTATAAGGACATGCTAAAGGATACATCATTGGAAATGTAAACTGCTGCAGTTTTGTATGCTGCTAGACATGTATTTGAGCAAGAAGATAAATCTCCTTTGTAGAGTTGTGGCTCTGAGGCAGCCATGTGTAAAAGACCTGTTAAGTCATTTTAAATGGGGTCCTCATAGGTTCGAGTCATGGCCTGCTGACCTGCATGTCTTCCCCCTCTTTCTAATCCAGTTTCCTGACTGCACACTACGTACAAAAAAATAAAGGCCTCTTTAAAAAACAGTCTATTAGAATTACATTCATTTTATGATGTCATTTGACAACTTGTCATCTCAATGTACAGAGAATATTCAATGAGATCCCATAGTTAGGTTGGTTAAAAGTCTAAGGAAAATGTTCTTGGATGAGCATGTTGCCACAGTAGATATTCACTTGTGTTTTCTTGTTGTCTCTATTTAGTAAAATATAATATTGATTATGGATTAATTAATAATTAATTAATAATTATTAAAAGAACAGTCCCAGAAAGAACCCAGAACCCAGAATCAACATACCTGTCAACAGATGCAGAAGTCTGACTGAAAATTTCATGAACATTACAGAAAACACCGGATTTCAGTGATTGCCTCAAAGTGTTGCTCAAAAAGATTTTAGTAAACCAGCCATCAGGCCCAAATAGTTTACCCAAAACATAACTCCAGTAGTTGTTTAAACAGTTGTTGACACCTTATGGGTCAACATTAAACTGAGCTCCTTGAGTTGTGAGGAAAGGGTATCTTTCTTCATTCCTTTCACCCTCACATTCATACACTTGTAAAGGCCGATGTGTTTTCTTCAGGCATTTTTTGATTGCATGATGGGATGTGTTCAGCTGTTCCATTTGGATGATTTGGAGGAATGCTGTGGGTGCGCCCTTCCTGCGGTTGGTCAGTGGAGCGAGGAGAGATATCAAAGCTCCATCGAGCAGGGGGCGGGACCAACATTGAGGGTCATGTCTCATTGGGCAGAGCATTGGCGGGGGCATTGAGCTTATCACATGGCTGATTTAACACTTCAGTGGAGAGGTGAGGCATCATAGGCCACATCTCCCTGTCCCATGCACTTACACACGCAGATCAGACACAATTCAGAGACAGCTTTACCACATATACTTCACAGACAACAAACTATTGCTCCTTCCAGTTCTCCGGGGTTTTAATAGCTTTTAAACATGGATTTACTTCCTAGTTATTTTAACCATCTGTTCAGAAAAAAAAATCTTACAGTAACCAAGGCAAATGTATTGATTTGCACAACATCCACCTCATCCGCAGCTTTTCATAACTGTGTTTTCCAACTTCACTTTCTTTTACATAGCCATTTTTACTGTCTGAACCAATTTCATACACAAACCACATTCTTCTCCTTTTTTCACCTTGACTCTCATACTCTGCAATTTGTCCATTTCTATGCTCCATTGGAAAATCCATAGCTGTTGTTATTTGCAGTAGTATATAATGTCAGACATATCCCCCTAAAAAATTACTAAAATGATTTGCCTCTCCTCTCCCATCAATGGACACACCACTTCTTACAAATATTGTACATCATTTTGTCCACTTGAAAAGCATGAGCACACCTCTTTTCATACTGTCATACCGTGGATGCACTCTCGCTCTTCTAACCCGCTAATGTGTATTGATCCATGCTTTTGCAACTCTCACCAGGACATGACAATTTTGAATGACCGCTGTTATGAAATATGGCTGCAGGGAGTGTTGTCAGTATCCAACAATGCAAGATGTTGATGTGTAAGGAAGCTGTGCTGTAAAATTCAGGTTCTGGAAATTTTACTGGAAAATTTTACTTTTTTCCTTCTGCAGTGATTATTGTAAAAATTGTACCTGCTTTATCTCTTTGTAAGTGCTCAATAGTTTATTTTTGTGTGTTGATCCTGTTTTGCCAATGTAGTGCAGGGAATTGATTTGCTGGAACTAGAAAATAACCCAAAAATTTTTATTTCACAGGTAGATCAGGTTTTTTCCATAAGATTCTGCTTGCTAGTTAAATACGGAATGTTTCATATATGGTTTAGGGAATAAAATCATATGCCACGCACACAGAGACACAAAAGCAGGTGAGAAAGATTTAGGGGGAGGAAGAAAGAGTTAGAATATAGCATTATGCAAGTTAAATTCAAGACTCTTTAATTCCACTTGAAAGGAAAAGTTAAGACCAACTTCTCAATAAGCACAAAAAAACCTGATTGCAACAACTTTACCCAAATGTTTATTTTAATATAAACCACTATTTTTGGCCCACTAGAAATGTTTCCAACTTTGAAAAATATACGTATATATCCTATATACGTAGAAAGCTAAAAGCACACAATTAACATATATTTTTAAAAAGTACTGAAATTAATAAAATAAAAAAATAATAAAAAATTTACAGCTATAGTATGGTAATGCAGGCTTTCTTCAGTTTTTCTTCCACATATTTCAATTCTGCCATTTTGTCTGTGTATCTCTGTCTTACTACTGTATGTTTGATTTGGTGATAAGTTGTGCTGTCACTGTTCCAGCTGTTTTCTCGGCTTGTGTAGCGAGCTGATCAGCCTCATCCGGCAGAACTTTTGCCATCTCAGACAGAACCTTTTTCTTCTTCTTAAGTTACATTACTCAGTATGCACTGCAGCTGCTCTTTGGTTCCGGTTTGCAATTTCAGTCAAATTCTTTTTATTTTCCTTGTCCTGTACCTTGACTTAGCCAATGCAAATGAGGACAACAACTCCTTAGTGATTGGACCCTTGAGGTTGACCCAAAAACTCTGACATAGTCACAGATCATGTGCTGGGTGACCATTGCTACTTCTTGCAAGTTTAAACCTCTGTTTATTGAGAAGCTTCTCTCCACTGTTGCCTGGCCATGCAATAGGAGAAAAGGCTTCTTAAGTTAGCTTCTTATTGTCAAGAAAGTTCGCACTTACAAGGAATTTAATTTGGTTTTGATCATGCAGACAGAAATAGATATAGATACAGAATAAAGAATCTATAGCTATATATGATATAGAGTAAAAAATATGCTATATGCAATATATAGAACATAGCTATATACTTTATACACTCCAGACCGTGTATTAATGTAACGCAGAAGGTCTGGAGATGCTACGTTGGTGAAGTTTGAATGGGGAGGGATGGAGGCAGTGCCAAGTGTCACAGGAGGCTCTGGGCCTTGTTGATAAGGCTGGTAGTGGATGGGAAGAAACTGCCTTGTGTCAGAGGGCTTATAGGAGAGGAAGGTGTTGTTTCTAGCCTTACCGGATAAAAAATCCGACAACTGCTGCATGACTACATCAACTGCAGGAAACAATACAAAGATAAGCAAAAATCAATAAAAGCTAATGCCTTATTTTAAATTTCCATTAAGTCATATACAAGAAAGAGGTAAATTCATTATAATTTGTTTTCTTATGCCTTTGGAGACATATTTTTATGACAAGTTGATTTCTAGACTAGAGCACATTTCTGCAAGAAGGCAGTCTAAAGTCATTCCTTTTTGCAGTGCAATGAATACCAAAATATACCTTAAACTGCTCTACTTTTTCATATTAGCTAAAACACCTACTGAAAGGTATTTATCATGTAGAAACTTTTCAACAACCTTTCTTGTCTCTCACTGGCACCCTTCTGGATCAGAGAGCATCTCTCTGGGGTCATAACAGGTCAGGTGCCTCACAGTGGGATATTTTAAGGGGGTCTTATCCTGTGCTTTCTGTAGAATGAATAAAATCACATTGATGCAGTCCCTCTTAAACTCTAGGACCTTGAGTTAATCATATCTTTTTCTGTCTATGGAGTTGTTATTTTCTTTCATTTCAAACACTTTTCTGAGATCAATTTAAACCCATCCTAATTAAGTGACAGACAAATCAGCTTATTTTTAAAATACTTTTGGCCAAAAAAAAAAAATATTTTGGACATTCAGAATCAAAAAGTAGAGTCATCCAGGTTTTTATGTCTTCAAGACCTGCCTGTAGTAAAAATAGAGGGTTAGGTTCATCAGGATTTATTGATGGGTTACAGAAGATTCCTTAAGACCACCATACTGAATACCGAATGCTTAGTTGAGCTATGGTGCTTCCATTCTGACCAATATGGATCATTCTCATTTAAATCCCTGTGAGCTTGAAATGATAAACGAAAAAATCTGTGTTACTGATGCGATCCATACATCCAGATAAAGTCCCTGTAGACATTTTTTAAAACCTTTCTTCAACTAACAGGGTTCAAGACTTTTTCTCTATGACCTACAGCTTACAGTAACAGCCTAAGTTAGCTCCTCTGACTTGTTTTAAAACTCACCTGATACTAAATGTACACTGCACAGGCGTCTGCTTGCAGTTGGCGTCCATTCAGCCTTTCTGATCGCTGAAAGCCATCTCTGACCCTGTTCATTCACTTTTGGTAAGTGGTAAAAAGACATATTTACGGCATAAAACTCAAAAGCACCTTGTGTATGCATTCAGTGCCTGTAAGGCTCACAATGTTCCACACTGTGACAATAAACGCTGAGAACAGAGCTAATTTTCATATATGCATTCTACTAACAGTCATACATGAATATGCAAATATCACCTGTAAATATCTTATGATGTTATAGATGGGAAAGTACTGACATTGTTTTTTGGGTATTGGAAAAAATCAATATTTCAAAATCTTTCCATGCATAGCCATTTCAGAATCTCTTTTGAACAAAAGTTGAATGAATAATCCTCATATTAACACACTTACAACCATACCTTCCTTACAGGCAGTGGGACCTTCATATATAAAAGTTGTTTCCAAACAGTTTTAAAGATCCTTTGTACCTTAGCAATATATATAAACAGTAGGAAAGCAGAGCATAGACCCTGATGTTATGGGGTGGTTTTATTGTTGAAATTGAAATTTGTGCACACCTATTCCTCTAAACTCTACAACACAACATGGTTTCGGTTAAGCATTTTAGTATGGCCAGTGTTGGGGGGGGGGGAAAAAGACATTCCAAAAAAAAAAAAAAATTCTCTTTTCCTCTGTCAACATGTAAGCCTTAAGTGAAGCTGAATGCTAGTTGGGATTCCTGTCTGGTATCCTGTTTGACATGAAAGGCTGCTCGCTGAGAGTGGGGAAGCAGCTCAGAGAGAAGTATTCCCGCTGGACCCTCTGGCAGATGGAACACGAATACCTTGAAGGATGGGATTGTCGTTGAGACAGAGTACCGCATTCTCCCCCACAGACAAAACGTAAGGCTGTCTCAAAACTTAAGCAATCTGTGGATGAGTGGATGACCGAAACACAGAAGCACCTGGCTCTGTAAAGGAAGCAGTCGTTTGAGATGTGACAGAGTGGCATGTCAGATCGATGTAATAAAGAGAATATCCCACAGTCATCAATGGCATGTCTGTGGGGCATCTTAGAAATATAGATACATACAGCAACACATATTCCACACTACTTGAATTATTGTATTTATCACACATGCAATCAAAAAATAAGCAGTAGGAATCTGGATCAGAAAAAGCCCAAGATAAATTCTAAACAGAAAAACTTAAACTTGAAGTTGTGTTGAAGATGTAACAAAATCCTCTAAATCAGTCTGTTTTTCCATAGCCCCAAAGAGGAACAGGATCGGCCCTTGCAAGCCTGTCAGGTGACTATGACAAGTCAGACAAAAGAATTAGCAGCCACTGCTGTGTCTGTAGAGATGTGCCTTTCGTCTCTTGTCACTAGTAGGGAGTTTTGCCGCCCAGCTACCTTCCTTGACCTGTCACTCAGTCTTCCGACAGCTGGTAGGCTCCCCTCCTCCCCCTCCTCTTCCCTCGTTTTCACCGACCCAGTCGCTCCTAGTTTTCTTGCTCTATCCAAGCATGTGGATCAGGGGTTCTCATTTTAATGTGTCAGGCACCCCCGTCGGAGTGACAGCTCCCTGTCCGCTTGTCTCATTAGAAAGAACCAGCTTGGTCGAAGAAGCAGCGGGTGAGGCGATTGCCGTTCAACTCTTCCCGACCCAAGAACTGTTAGATCAGCTCTCCTATCAGCAGTCAACCAAATATCATCTGGCTTTATCTAACATTCACACACACACTAATCTTAACAGTCTATGACAAGTACTCAAAAACAGATGTGGATTAAGTATTTATTTTTCAGTTTTTCCATTTACTAAATTGGAGTGTAGTTTCTTTGAGTTATAAATTTTTTAAAACAAAGAAATAAGAACATTGTCTTTAAAATTTGCCTTTTTTTGTGACTTCATTATTGTGAAAAGGCTTTTGTGCACTGATGCATTTATTCTGATTTTTTTTTTTTTTCTTTTTGGGAAACTGGTGTCATCTCAATATGATTGAACATTTGACTTTGATGAACTGAACAATATATATTTTTTTTATTTTACATAGAGTCTTTCAGAGGTAAACTTGATGGTGTGCTGTAGATCACTGTGCTTTGAGTTTCATGATAATATTCTTCTTATTTGATATAGAGCAGAATTCATGGTACCAAAAACCACAATAAGTTTCCAATGTCCAGGAGTAGCAAAGTAGCTTCAGACTATTATGAATAGATAAGAAAATATGCTCTTTTAGTTTAAAAAAAAGCTCTAACTGTAGTTTAATACCAGAGTTGTCAAGTAACGAAGTAGTAATATTTCATTACTGTACTTAAGTACAATTTTCAGGTATCTATACTTTACTCCATTACTTATTTTTCTTCCTACTTCTGACTTCTACTCATTCCATTTTCACACAAGTATCTGTACTTTCTATTCCTTATATTTTCAAAACCAATGTTACTCGTTACTCTTGGCTTCGGTTTAACGCAGAGGTCACGGATTAGCAGACCAGGGTCTGGTGTTATGCCAAAAAGTTCATGCCTGCCGAGATATGCATCCCCAGTCAAGGCAGCGTGCCTCGCTCTGTACAAGTCCGACTATCGACGAGGAAAACAGGTTAAAATATGACCACTGGAGCTACTTGTTGTTATATTAATGTTTGTTTGTTTAATTAGTTATTTGGCAGATTCATGTACAAAAGTACGGATGTTATGAGCAACAAACAATCTAAAGATTTTGTCTGAGGTACGGCTGATCTATTTGTTGTAGTCTCTTGTTATTCAAACACAACAATAAACAGTGATAGCCGACGTGAGTTTGGAAACTGCAAAGCTTTGTCTTAAACGGAAAATCAAACGCGCATCTATACATCACAACGTTCACAGACCGGTGTAATGCTTTCACGAGCGTCAGATAGCTATGGTGCATTCAGGAGCGTCAGATAGCTGTGGTGCATTCAGGAGCATGGGACATTTCACACTTACAAGGACAGAGGTATAAACTGAAGAGAACTTAACTCATAAAATAATGTATTTATTCAGAAACAGCATGGGCTTTCTAACAATTCTGAATGCTCTATAATTGTATTTCTGTTATTTTTTGATTATTCTAAACAATCTATAATATTACAGCAGCAAATTATCATAGTTTTTCAAAAGACTGATTAAAAGCTCCAAATGAGGCTTCAGGTCAGACAGCAACAATTACGCTGTCAATGTTTTACAGAATTTGCATTTGCTGACTCTTGTCCTTTAACTACTGATGGATATACAGGAATACAGTCATACAAGTGTCAACTCCTCTGAGATAGCACGGGATGCAATTTTTTGGCAATTCGTGTTTTTAATTTTATTAAAAAATTTAATTTATAACATGGATGCATAGACAACTCCTTTATTTCAGTGTTAATTTCTGTTTAAAGTAACAGATCATTAAAAATGTCTCCGGACCTATACTGGTTGATGATTTTCTTTATTCCGACCCCTCTGATTTTTAATTGGTTACCCCTGGTTGAATGTTTATAATTATTTATTTCAAGTCATGTGCGCCATCTAATGCAGATCATTGGCGCGATCCACATTTAGTGAAAACTAGTGTAATTGGATGAGTCATATAATGCAAACACTCATTGGTTAGCTAAAGGAAATCATCAGAAGCAAGCAGGTGTTCTTCAAACTGCAAAGTGAATTGTCTATGCCATGCTACAATGTCGGATTCAGAAAAAGATGTTGAAATGTCTGAAAGGTCAAAACAGGCGAGAGCGTATCAGGAGATGGAGATGGAGACCAACACGACCTCCCTCATCCTTGGCCCTATCTCAAAGAATTTTTAGAAATAGTGGATATACTTCAACTTTTACCAGAGTGATTTTAAACCACAGTATCTATACTTCTACTTAAGTAACAAATGTGTGTACTTTTGACACCACTGTTTCATACAGATGTAACATGACAAACACATTCTGCTTTGAAGACTCTCTTTAAGCCTATTGTTCTGCTGGACCTGGCTCTGCCTAAAGAATTCCGTCTTTGTCCAGTAGTTCCTTCAGGTCAGTGGGGATTCAGAGTTTTCTTTTTGGGGGAACTCTATATTTGTGGTGCCACAAAGGGCATCACCGAGATGCATTGATTTCCTCACCATGTTACTGGCAGTGCATCCTAGTCTGTCCCCTCAAAAATACTTTGTAGGGCTTCTTCAGCTTTTTGACTATTTATATATATATAATTTTTTTTTCTTACATTTCTCTTTATTTCAGGTTGCCTCTTATAAAGGGGCTTACATACTGACCAAGGAAAATACAATTCTATTCCTATTTTACAAGAAGAGTTCTTGCTTTATAGATACTATGAGACATAGATATTTGCATAAAACAAATCAAATTGTAGCTTTCTCTTGTAGAATAGCTGACAAACAGTATAAACATTGTACGTGTAGCAGACAATGAGGCATACCCATTTCAAAAGCAGCAAAATCCAATTTAGAAATTTGTCCCATATATCGTCGACAGCCAAATTCTATGTATTGAATGTTATATTTCAAAAATCATTTATACACTGATTTTTACTTTATTATTTGTGCTTTAATACTTGTAGGTTTCTTCTATTTCAATTTTAAGCCTGTGTCCTGTGAGTCTGGCTGGTTCTGAGTTGGTTCTCATCTATTTCTGGGTCTTGCTGAATTACAAAAGACAAAAGCAATGTTGAATTTAATTATAGCATAGCATATTTGTTTTCTTGTACATTTTCTGGTAAACTTGGATATATATTTTATTGCATGTTACATATCACAGTAAATCTGTTTCATCTTTAAATCTGCATCTCTCCCTACTTTAACCTCTGTGCTCTGCTTAGAAACAGATTTATAACCCGTTTAGCATTGTAATGATGCGAGAGAAAATCATTTTAAACATATCTAGTAGCTCTACGCTCTAATCCTGTCTATTCAATAAGAAAACAACAGATATGTGTTAATTTAAGCTGTAAGTCATGGTCCTCTTGGAATCCCAGCTTTTTTTTAAGTTGTATAGAAGAACAAAACGTATTAACTATATTTTCTCAAGCTTCTCTCATTATCAAACTAACTTGTATAAGCTTGTTTGGCATCTCTAATTTTTTTAACCAATCTCCTAAATTTTACTTAAACATATCAAAGTAGCTGCCGGTTAAACTGAGTGCTACTGTGTGTCTCCTGTTCAACCACATAGCTACTATGTATGCAGTGAATAGTGACCCAAATAATATTTTGTCTCAAAGTGACAGATCCAATGATGTTTCACCAATAGGCAGGACACGGGAGCAGTGGGAGAGAGAGAAAAAAAAGGCACTCAAAATGCTCTGAACACAGATAGCTGCACCCAACCCTAGTTACCATTGGCTAAAGTAAATGAATGGAAGGGGGCTGGGGGTGGGGGAAGCTGAAATTATTAGTAGGGACATGTCCATTAGAGTACAAAAAAGCTAACCTATTACACAGTGACTTACCTTTCCGGTCGGGTTTTCAGCTGGCAGATAAAATTAGATGTGGTGGACCGAGCATCGTCTATATTTTTTCCAACAGAAGCTGCATCGCGTAGCGTTATTACGCTACGCGATGCAGCTTCAAATGTTTTCAAAAAAACATTTGAAAAAAGAAGACTGATCACAAACATAAAATCATGACTCCAAGTGGAGTCTGAAGTCCTTCAAATGCAATTCTAAGTCAAGTCTAAGTCAAGTACAAGTCCCAAACTCGAGTACCCATCTCTGTGTGAACTTTCAAGCACAACTTTATTTTTTCCATTTTTATTTAGTGCAAAAAATTAGAATTTAGATATTGGTTTGTTCTCATTTTAGTTCATTAAACAATACATTAAAATTCAGCTGTAATAGTTTTTTTTAGTTTTGGTTTCAAATAAAAAAAAAAATGCCTAAATGTATATACATAGGTCATTTGTTTATAAACTTTATGACAATATCAGATTTGTCATACTTATGTCTGATGGGATGGAACACCTCCTGGGGGTGACAGTCCACCTCTGGAAAAGAAGCACCTGTTTTTCAATGTAGTCAAACACTTCAGTCAATCATTTATAAGTCAGTCCAGACCCAATCCCTATGCCACCATACATACAGGGCTTCATCTGTAGTCAGATGATAATCACATTATCCGATTCAAGTTGTCAAGTTTTTCTTAAATCATTTATTGATTTTTCAGGTACACAGTGACCACATCTTCAATTTTGATTTTGAAACTGAATTTGGCTTTCTAAAAAAATAAAAGTAAAAGAAAAAGTGGTTTATCATCATTTATGATTTTAGCAAATTTAAGTGATGACTTTTCCCATAGAGCATTCTTAGTTAGGGTATTCTTTTTTCCTCAAATGTTAAAATCATCATTTGGAGCCTGAATCTGCTGTCTTCTCAAGTTACCTTTGTCTAATGTTGAAGTTGAGAAAGTATAGCTTGTTTAAAACAGCAAGAAGGTTAAATAATGGGCAACATTATATTAAACTGTGTATTACTAAGTTGCCTGTGGCTCGTTGGCTCGTTTTTTTTAATCTAAACATCAAACAAGTTTTTTTACTCATCATTGACACTCATTGACAAACTGTGTGAATTTGCGATTCTGCTTAGTCCCCCACTTCATGTTTTAGTCACTGCCTATCTTTAGAAAACACTGCACTGAATGTGTATGCATGTATACCAATTATTTTCTCTCTAGGGATGATTCCTGATTGAGGAAAACAAAGGTGTTTACTTTACAGACCTGCATATCAAATGGCCTTGAAGGGTAAAAAAAAAAATATATATATATAACCACTACGCCAACCCCCCACCCCCACCCCAAACTTTAGACTGTTATCATTATAACTTCTTTATTGTTTGTCCTTGAGTATTAATTGTACAACGCAGAAAGACATCCATTAAAAGCTTCCGTTTGATGTTTTCTGATGCGAGACCTAGATGTGAGATTGTGAGTAGTTAAATTCTAATTGCGTGAGGAATTTGTATCGTTATAATTTGGGGAGCCTTTGTATTCTTTCCTTTTAATGAATGTAACATGGCCATCTAGAATAGTAAGGAGCTGATATTTTGTGAGTTTATAATGAACTGAGAAAGGCCTTTGAATATGTATGAGGATGCACAACCCAAGGCAAGACGTACACAAGCTCCTCTAATGGAGGTGAACTTCATCATATCATTTCCTTCCAAAGACCATGCCTCATTTGGTAAAGAAAAAAATCCAGGGCATTTTATCTCAACATGGTACAGCTCTGGAAGAAGTGGAGCATGAAGCAAGTCACAAAGAACTGAACATGTTCAATATCAGTTTTTCCACACGATATCAAGAGCAGTGTTGTTTTTGGCATCCTTTCAAGTTTTATTTTCAGTCTCACTCTTTTGGAGGAAAATGCTTATTAGTTTTTTTTTTTTACAATTAAGTCATTTGATCTGTTAAAGTTTTGTCAAGTTTAATTGATAAAAACTAAAAATATTTTTGTTTAGCTCTACTCTGATTTATGTTTTAACATTGTTGTCTATATTTTATCTGTATATAAAGTACACCTCTTACAAATAACAACAAGTAAATTCAAAACAATGAAATATGAGATTTTTATTTCCCCCTTTACTTAATTCTGAGTTTGAGTGACATCCTTTTCCTAATCTATAAGGGTTTACTAAGATAATGGTCAACCCTTTGCAGCTAGTAGATCTTTAACTCCCTACGAGAAGCACCATAATGAGCGTTCTGATAGCTGTCTCACTGTGTGATGTTGAGGCTACAGCGCCACAGATTGGAAGAAGGTAGGAAGAGTGGTGAGAACAGCAGAGAAGATCATCGGGACTCCTCTTCCCTCCATAAAAGACATTTCTATCCAGCGCTGCATGTCCCAAGCCCGTAGCATCATCACTGACCCCTCACAACCCCACCATAGACTGTTTTCCCTGCTGCTCTCTGGGAAGAGGTTTTAAAGCATTCAATGCAGGTCCAGCAGATTCGGAAACAGCTTCTTCCCCACTGCCATCAGACTGCTGAATGTTGAAAAAACCCTAAATCATGTCACAGACTCAGTATTAAAATGACCATGTCAATGCATGTTTTGCACCATGTTATTTTCTACCATAATCTTAACATTTGATCACTACTGCACTTTAAGGAATGGAAATGTCATGAGAGCTGTACACTCTGTGTATACAAAGTGAAATTTTGAAATGGGAATCCCATTCTGATTTATGGTCTCCACTTTCTATTAAGGTGCCCTCCACTGCTGTAGGTGTGGCTTAATAGGGAGTGACACTCTATATTGAAAGGGTACTGCATCGTGGGAAGGTCTGGGATTGGGCCTAAGGCTGCTGCTATCCCTGAAACAAAAAGAAGTTTTGTAAAAATGTAGATGAAAAACTCCCCACTAAGGGACAATATACTCTAAGTAAGAAGTAATCTTCAGTAAGAAGATTCTATGTAAGACAGTCATTAAGCTAGTTAATGACTTATTGTTAGGGTTCCAGTTTGTGGGGGTTGTTTTTGTTCTTTTTAAGTGTCTCCATGCATCCACCAGATTGTGCCATTGTACCTCTGTTGGCCTGGTGGGCCTCTTCCTGCTCTCAACTACTCACACCTGCAGCACGTTGGTCATCACCGTCTGAGGAGTATATGAGCAGCAAACTGTCACCATCTCCTCGCCAGAGTGTTTGCCAGTATTGGGATTTCTAAAGATCCACTGGAAAAAGCTGGTCCTTCAAGCCCTGGAAGGAATCCTCTCGTCTCGCTGAGAAAGAAAGTTTCACCTTATTAGAACGACACCCACTTTAGGACAACTATTGACAATCTGCTCCGCTGCTCCTCAGGACCACAATAAGTCTGCCTGTCCTCCAGCTAAGTAATCTCCAAAACAGTAAAAGCCTCCACAAACAGGAACCCTGGAACAACCTCAAAACCACAACAGTGAGTCCAAGCCAGTCTATATTAAATGTGGTCACTAACCTGTGTTCTCCCCCTGCAGAGGTTCCTGCCTTAGAAGCCGACACTTTGTAATCCCCTTAAAATATTATTATTAAGAAAATCCTAGAATCCTAATCATGAAGACTAAGAAAAGATTTATGAAGTTATATGAAGCACAAAGTCAATTGGTAAATTTAAATCGCTGGGGAAATTTGGGTGACTTTTAAATTTATTTTTCACACAGTAGTACCTACTGGGCTGGGAACACTTTAACCATCTTTCATTAGGAGGTGCATTATTAAACACATATCTGGGAAATATTTATTTGGCAATGGCCCTAGAGAGGTATAAGTACAGGTTTCTTCCTTTTAGTCCTCCTTCCTTTCTCTTATCTTGTACTGCAGGTCACTGTACTTACCCAACAGAAACAGTGAGCTGCAATAGTGCTGTTAGAGCTTCTGGTGTCTGGAATTAGAGCAGGATCTTTCAGGTACAATTTCAGAACTCAAATGTTGGACTTTTTTCATTCAGGTGTGCATGATCAAACACATATCATATATAATTTAAGAAATTTAACATACTAAGCATTTTAGCAACAAAGCTAGGACCTGATAGAAGTCTGTCTAGGACCTTCATAATGTGGGATGTCAGGTCAACAGGTCTGTAGTCACAGAGGACTGTTTGTTTAGTCTTCTTTGGCATTGGAGGTGCTATAGAATCCCAAAGAGCTGCTCTGACAAGGCCTGTAGGACTCTAGGGATGACAACATCAGTTCCGTGGTGACTTATTGTGTTTGAGTCCCTCTAGTTGCCTCTTCACTTGACTTCTAGAGAGTGAAAGGGGAAAGGTACAGCGAGCAGCACCATCTTCTGATTTGGCAGACAACAACCTCATAGATGCAGGAGAGTGAAGGGGAGAGGAGAGAAGGATGTTCATTGGACTGTGGCCAAGAAAGAGAGATGCTGAGCTTGTTCTTGAACTGAACCAATTGAAGAATGTATTCAGTTTGTTGGCTCTGTCCAGATTTCCATCCGTCTACTTTCTGCTGGAAGCATGTGATCTTCTTCATCCTGCTTGTGTGTTTCCTGGATGGGGCCACATTTTACAGTTGACTTTTTTATCTTTGCTTATGTCTCCTTGAACTCCAGTCGGCCTCTGCAGATGGCCGCTCACAGTAAGCCTGGTTCTGCTTGAGGTTCCTTCCTGTTAAAAGGGAGTTTTTCCTCTCCACTGTCACTACAAGCATACTTAGTGTTAGGGATTGCCTTCGAGTCAATGAGTCAATGCAATGAACTGCTTTTCCTTAAATAGAAAACTTTGAATCAATTTGACTGTATGATCTGGTAAACTGTAAAGTGCCTTGAGATAACATTTGTTATTAATTGGTGCTATATAAGTAAACTGAATTTAATTGAATCCCTGACTACATATCTCTGTTGATTTGCAGGAGTTTCAACATCTTCCAGTAGGCCTCCTTGCTTTGTCCTATGTTGTACTTAAGTTTATTCTGTATACTCCTCATTAATTGACTTTCTCCCTTCTTTAAGGCTTGTTTTATGTGGTTAAGCAGTTGCTTCAGAGCACTTGTCATGCACGGTTTCTTTGGGAAATATTTCAATGTTCTTGTTGGGATGGTGTTACCTACACAGAACTTGATATAGTCAGTCACACAGTCATTGAATGACACAAATGCATTTGGCTTTTGTCAGAAGCTTATCAAATACTGATTTCCTCACATGCAGTGTCTGGAAAGGCAGAAGATGGGATGTAAATGGTTGCAACAGAAAACTGATAAACTCTTTGGCAAGTAATCTGGATGAAAACCAACTGACAATAGTTCAATATCTGGGCTACAGTCACAAATCTTCACAGTGACACGGCCTGGAGCACCATCTGCTCGCAAGCACTGCCTTTAAGGTTGAGTGGTGGTTTGAAGGACCCAAAGATGGAAGCTGAGGTGGTTTCTTGCAAGTTCAAAGGTTATTAATATCCATTTAGTTGCTTCATCTTCAGTTGTAACAACGCCAGTTGCTCCCCCTTTATGTTGAGCTGTCTCTCCTGGGCCCCAAAACTGAGTCCAAGTCTGCTGGGTCCATTTCTGGCTGATCCTACTGTCAGCTAATGTGTAGGTTTGAAGGACCCAAATACAGATATGGATGTTGAATATCCAAAGGTTGTCAACAGAAGCAAAAATCCACAAACAAAAACCTGAAATCAAAGAAAACACAAATGAAGGGCAAAGAAATGACAAGGAACCAGCAAGCAGTGACTGAACAGGAGGTGTATAAATGAGAAGCAAAAACAAAGATCAGGCTAATCAGCAGATTGGGAGCAGATGTGTACAGAAGAATCAAAAACATCAAGAAAACACCACAAAATGGGAATTAAACCAATAAAACTAGAAAATACAGGAACACGTTATTCA
>NW_015150656.1:1162396-1165840 GCF_000732505.1 Cyprinodon variegatus
TCCCTGAACACAGAGCGGGTTCAGGGGTCTCTGGAGAGAGAATACTAGCGGGGTCTGACCCTGGAAAGGGAACACTAGAGGGGTCTCAGCTAGGACACTAAGAGGGTCTGGCTGAGATGAAATGCCAAGAGGATCTGACTGAGAAGAAACGCTGAAAGGATCTGACAGTGGAGTTAGCTGTTGGTCATGGAGGTGACTGCTGAGACCACAGAGAAAACTGACCTGGCTAGGTGGAGGAGTATGGTTAGAAGCAGGCTGATCTGGGGAGCTCTGAAACCTCTGGATCTGATCCACAAGGAATTTAAGTTGTTTAGTAAAAGAAGTCATGAACTGACCCTGTTGTGCATTTAGTTGAATCATATCCAGTCGCAACAACACCAGTTTCTCCACCTGTTTGTTGAGCTGTCTCTCCTGAGCCCCAAAACAGCCCAAGTCTGCTGGGTCCATTTCTGGCTGGTTCCTACTGTCAGCTTATGTGGAGGTTTGAAGGACCCAAATGCAAAGATTTAAGTTGAATATCCAAAGGTTGTCAACAGAAGCAAAAATCCACAAAAAAAAAAAAAAACTCTGAAATCCAGGAAAACACATATGAAAGGCAACAAAAAGCGACTGAACAGGAGGTGTGTGAATGAGAGACAGAAACATGACCAGGCTAATCAGCAGATTGGGAGCAGGTGTGGACAGAGGAATCAAGAAAGGAGCTAGGGGAAAGGAGGCTGACACAAGAGGTCAACAGAGGGCAAACAAGAAATACAAAAAAACTCAAATACATCCAGAAAACACCACAAAATGGGAATTAAACCAATGAAACTAAAAAATACGGGAAAAACATGAATCAAAGTAACTCTAAAAACTCAAAAAGAAAGCTCAAACAGAACCAAAAAGTGCAGAGCCATGACACAGAATCATTACACTGCCAATCTACCGCCTTTGAATTCTCCCGTTTTCATTAAATCTCAGTCTGCTCATATAGTCATAAAGCCTGGAAGAGAGACGCTGAAGTCAGAGATATAATCCTGCAGCTATGTTTCATAATGCTGCATTAGCAATATTCTGGCAGGATTCTTGCTAGGGCATAGAGTTTCTTTAAATTGTAAAGATCTCACATTGCCCATGATGATTGATGGAAGAGATGGCTTAATTTTCCTGTTCCTTTCTTATCTCTTTGTTCCTGCTCTGCATCCCGACACCTTTTTTTCTTAGCTGGTACTTGTGTAAGTAGTTCACCTTTTGTTTCAGCTTTGTTTCAGTTTGTTAATTAGCTGCTCCGGGATGTAAAAAATCAACTTGCTATGGTTGCTGTGGTTACCCATCATAACTAGTATCTAAAAACAAAAAAATATTGGTTAATATATCCTTCCAGTTTCACAACATTCAACACCAGAAGCAAAAAAAAATTGAAAACAAATAATCTGATCCACAAATAGAGAAACTAAAGTTCTCATAAAAAAGAATATCAGAACAAAGCTAGTGGAGATACTCCAACATGCAACTACCTTCAGCAGCACTATTCTACAATTGTATGATTTCTCAACAGCTTAAACTGACAACATTCATATTTATACATATTTTAAATAAAACCTCCTGACTCAGATCATGAAAAACCTATCAACCTATGTACTCAGAGAAAGACGCAACTATGCAAGCTGCTCTTTTATGAGCTGTTACAATAATTTTCGCCTGGATTTTGTCATTGACTCTGTAGCAATGCCTCAACTCTGAGCATGCATGTAGTGATAGTGGAGAGGAAAATTCCCTTTTAACTGGAAGGAACCTCCAGCAGGACCAGGCTCAGTCTGAGCAGCTATCTGCTGGGGCCGACTGGAGTTCAAGGAAATAAAAGTAAACACACAAAAAGAAGCAGAGATTTAAAAAAAAAAAGTAACTGCTAACTAGCTTCTTAGGTTGCCCTGTCCAGGAAAGACACAGCCAGGCAAAGAATTCCAAGCCACAGCCCCTTTGTCAGATAAAAGTGAGCACATACAGACAATCACAGTAAAAGAAGCAGGAATAAACTGAAAAACAGACCAAGCTCCAACATCTAAAAAAAGAGTTTGAGAGATGTTGATGGCCGGAGGACAGCTTATATTTTAATCCAGGATTGAGTCACGAACAGCTTAGATGAAGCTACAGTACCTTGACAGGTAAGAGAAGAGAGAACATAAAGTTATGAGTTAAACTCAGATATTGCAGAAATTGAGAATGTTGATAGAATGAAGCAGAATAATGAAAAATGGTCCCTATGGGATTCATCAGCCTAAACATATAGCAGCATTAATATAGGCAATGGTTTCGGATAACTGGCTATTTTCGTTAGGGTATGAGACAGATAGAGCCACAGTAAGGCAAAGGTAGAGCCAAGGATGAACATCTGTCCAGACTGAACCTCCTCCTCCACATGGGGCTGTAAATGCTTTACCTCTACTTACCCAGCAACTAATCATCACTCTGTTTTTAACTATAAGCTTTATCAAGAAGCTTCAGGACAGGATCCTGAAACCGAAAAGACCTGCCACCTGTTCTGCTTTCAGAAATTCTAGGAACCACTAGTAAACCTGCAGATTCAGAGCGAACTGCTTTCTTAGGAATAAGATGGGGAATCATTATTTAGAGCTTTATATATGAAAGGATTTCCATTTTATTGTGGCTCTAACAAGGAGCAAATGAAGAGAAGCTTAAAAAGGAAAAATTGTATCTTTTTAATTTTCATCAGAACTCCGGCTGCAACGTTTTGGATCAACTGAAGGTTTTTTAACTACAGTTTTAGGACTTCCTGATACTAAAGAATCACAACAGTCTATTCTTGAAGTAATAAATACATCTGCTCTTTTCTCAGCCATGCATATTTCTATATTTTGCACAATAACGATAGAACCTATCACTGTTTCCTTAATTCCCACAAAAGGTTCAAGTCTTTCTAAAGGAATATTATGTTTGACCGTATCAAATACAGCACTAATTGGGCAATTACCAGGCCAGGACTCAAATATGCGACCACCGTATTGAGGACCAAAGCTTCTGCACATGGGTCACATGCTTAAACATGCACCACGCTCTGCTAAATAATATTTTAAATAATCATTTCCCTAACCAGATGTTTTGTTAAATGATTCTTAATATTATGTGATAATTCCTGAGGGAATATGCAGTGTATGACCAATGGAGAATTTAACATGCAGCAAGGCTACATCTTAGCAGGTGGTGGTAGGCTTATAGTTTCTCACCTCCTCATTTTGCCATCGGGAGTTTTTAAAGGGGTAAAAATAAATGTACCTATGCTTGTATATCATAAAGTAACATATTTTTCCTCAGCACCTATCTTGTCTTTTTGCGACGCAGAAGAAAACGCCTACAATATTCCAGTTTCTGTGAATGTCAGTTACCGTATTTTCACGACTATAAGGCGCACTTAAACGTCTTTTTTTCCCCTCAAAATGTGCGGTG
>NW_015150656.1:1167889-1173361 GCF_000732505.1 Cyprinodon variegatus
GTTCCACGACAATCTACAGTGCCGTATATTGACGAAAATCCCACTTTTCATGCAGTGATTGGTTCTGCTACCTAGAAAGCACTGTGCCACAGTCTTGCTAAGGTTTACTCTGTTAAAAAGTGAATTTGGTTGATGGTAAAGACAAACAAGATCATGATCTTTTTCTTTACAGTAGCAAATTGGTTAGATTAAAATCAGCAAATTCTCATTTCTTAACTAATCCTGACAGTATCATATGCAACATAAAAATTATTTCTAAAAATGTACACAATGGTTTTGTGCATCACAGTGTTTGCATGTACCAGGAGGTAACTGCTCTTCTGAACAATTCGGGAAAAGATAACAGTGAAACAACAAACAGTGCAATATTTGAAATTAGTTCCTTAAATCTAAGCGTACATACACTGTCAGTTTTGCTTTGTTATGTTTCTGTCTGAAAAAGTCAGCAATATTGATTTAGATTACTTTGGCAGCCCTATTGGGTAAACAGTATGAGTAACTGTTGTAAAGCAGATGGTGGTATAGTTTGTAACACTGTTACATGGAGATCATGGATTTAATCCAAGCCTGAGGTCTTTCCTTATTGGAAATTGTAAAGTTTGAGTGGATGTTACCTAATTTCTTCAGTGTTTCATAAGTGTTGAAATTTGCTTATACAATTTGAATAAATAAATTCCAGTAAACTGATGCGAACTGCAAAATGTTACTTTCACCTTTTTCAGTAAATCTTGTATGTTGTCAGTTACATTGTGTAAACCTGTAGCTGTTATTACAACACAGGATGTTATTATTGGATCCCAACATAGGAACACAATATAAATGAAGACTAACCCATCAGCAAACCATTTCAAAAGTCATCAAGAAAGTTAGTCAATAAATCTTAAATTGAAAGTCAGATTTTATATTAGTTGTTCTGTAATTAACTGACCTGTGCCCACCACTGTAGAAAGGCACATTTTATTAGCCACCTGAAAACACATAAACAATTCAGGAGCAATGTGAGTGGGAAGGGTCACCAGAATGAAAAAAAAGAGGGAGAGGGAGAGGGAAGTGGAAGGACAGTACTTTCAACCTTTATGACATTCCTGAGTAGATGGGGTGGGGGAGAGAAAAACTAGTTTCTGATGTTCAACAGTCGTCCCACTTTCATTACAGGAGTGGCCCATAAAAGGGCAGCCCGAGCACCTGAATGCTGGTCCAGTGAATGCCCCCCCCCCCTTGCTGCTTCCTCTTTAACTGCCTTGCTGCCTGCCATCTGGTGACGTTTCCTGGTGATGTGAACCGCACTGTTTAAACTTAATATTTTTTCTGCACTCATGAATAGTTTCTGGTCTAATGCAAACCAGAGGTAGTGCTATAACCCTGGCAAGAAAAGCCCTACTAGTCATGCATAAGTATACCATTTAGCTTGCCTGGTCCAAGCCATATTTGGTCCGGTGTTTGTTAGGGTCTCTGTGGTTTTGTTTTTTTCTGGTGTGACTGAGCTTCCTTTCTTAGAAAGGATCTTTGCTGTTGGCTGTGCAACCCATGTTGCTACACACCTGAGAAAACGTCTTAATCAAGATTACTACCCTGTATCTAAGGAGGTGAAGGATCATCTCCCTTTACTGGATGATTACCCCTAATGGTATTGAGGTCAAAGACCTAAACCAGTGATATCCTTCTCATTAAAATTTGTCATCTTGTGAATCTGCTTCAATGTGGACTCTGCTTTTGTTCCAGAAAACCGGAGAACATCAGTTCAGCTCCGATCTTCATGGAAAAGCTCTCACAGCAGTTCCCATTTAGCCATCATCACCTGCCTGCAAGCTCTCCAGCACGTCTCTTGCAAGTACCAACGCTCTCGGATCACATTCACATTCTCCTGGACCTTTAGGGTAAAGTCTGCATCAAACCACTATGGATCCATGCTACCTCCCTTTCCTCCCTTACCTCCCTTTAAGTAAGCAAAGCCATCAGTCATTAGTAGTCACCAACCAACTCCTTCCTGATGAGTCTGCTTTCTACCCTCAGAAAAAACAGAAAGTTTAAATGACTTCCTGCAGTTCTCCACTTCAAGATTCTTGTTGCTTTTTGTAAATAAAAGATGAAAGCTCATTGGTTGCCAGTGTGATTTTGCATGTGGGTCAAAAAGCTACTAACCAAAATGACAGTTTTCTTTATCATTAGATGTATGAGCCAACAAGTGATACATCAAAAAAGACTGGCACAAACATGCACCATGCACACAGAGGGAAACCTATAATAACTGAGACTTAATGGGCTACTTCATTGGTCAAGCAAGAGATGTGACTAGTAACCTCATACAAGGGCTTAGAACTTGATTGAACATTCAATTCTGTTGAAGTTCCAAACCATTCATTGCCAGGTTAAGTGGTTACTCTCCCCAAATACATAAATCACACAGAAATAGCACCAGCTTTGAAATAAGGAAGGGCAAAACTTAAAGAGAGATGTCTGTCCATATTTAATTCAAAGCAGGCTGCTGTTGCAAAAGAAGGGGCAAATGTGATCAAAGGCCAAAAGCTTGCGGCTTCAGCCTCTAACCACTTATCACCTTTTCACTGCCTTTGATCTGATAATTAAGAGGCTACTATGCAAGCAGGTGGCACTGATGAGTGTTCAAACAAACCAACAGGCAACTGCATACATTGTTAAGGCACTGTTCTGCAACTGTAGATCACAACAGAAACAGATGCACAAAAAATCCCTGCATGTCCATTTCAAGGAAAACTAAAACACTAGCAACCGCTGTGAAAATAACACAGGGTACTCAAGTAAATCATTATATAGAGATGAAAGTCATAATAGCACAAGCCTGGTGAAGGATGTTGACTGCTGAGAAGATTGAGATGAAAAAGGAGGAGACATGAGGATTGTGAGAGGATAGGGGGAGAGTTCATGTCATATTAAGTTTCCCTGTCCATTACTGAGTGTGACGGGTAATAGGGGCTCCGGAGGTGGAAGTAAATGGAAAGATTCCTGTTGTTTTGTAGGTTACAGAGAAACAGGAAGCAGAGGTATGTACACCATGCCATTACACAGACTTTGAAGACAGCACTGGTCAAAAGGAGAGGCTGAGCATTAAACAGAGCTCTGGTTGAATGCTCCAAACCACTGATGACATGGGCAGGCAGAGGAACACAGTGTGCTGAGAATTAAACATCTTTAAACATATCTAGCTCCACTCAAGCAAGCGGCTTTGTAGCAATGTTTCTTTAATTAAAAAAAGGCCAATCTAAGATCTGAGATAAAGCAAATAGAGTGGTGATATTCTTTAAGTTCAGTTTTAAACCAGAGCCTGCATAGTGCCTGACATTCTAAGGAAATCTAAGGATTTAGACTTGGTAAAGGTAAAATGTAGCAAGTTGCAGGGTTATCGTCAGCATCTCTGGTAGGAACCTCTGGAAGCAGAAACAGCAGGTGAGTGACCAAACCAACTGTTAAGGGCAGAAGATAGTAGTGACGGTCACTAACCTTCTCACAGTCCGGGGTCTGGTGGGATCAGTGAGTGCTGGCTCAAGCTGGTTGATAGGCATGATAACGATGCCCTCTCTGATCAGGGGAACCTTGATATGGGCTCTAGCTGGTAACAGGGAAATGTAGGAGATCAGAACCATGAAGACGACTAGAAAGAGGTTCAGGTGTTATGAGTCTGCACTCTGTTCTCTTTCTGTGTTTTCTAGTTTATTGGTTTGATATCCATTTTGTGTTATTCTAGTTATTTTTGATTGTATTTGAGTTCTTAGTTGTTGTTTGCCCTCTGATGCCCTCTTGTGTCAGTCTTCTTTCCCTAGCTCCCTTCTAGACTCCTGTCTGCACCTGCTCCCAATCTGCTGATTAGCCTGGTCTTTGTTCATGTCTCATTTATAGATCTCATGATCAGTCACTGTTTGCTCCTTGCTCCCCATGTATGTATTCCCGGAGGTTTTCAGATTTTTTGGTTTTCACCATTTTGTAGTTCGGGATTTTTGCCCCTGTTTGCCTCTGGATCTTTATAAAATCTTCAAAACTCACCTCTACCTCTCCAAAAAAAGTAAAAAAAAAAACAAAACAAAAAAAAACAATCCATTGGTCTTTGTGTCCAAGTTTAAAGATGTATTGCTTCCCACCCATAAAGCTTTTTCAATTCAAAATTTCAGAAATGTCATACTTTGAGGCTCTTATACCATAGCATTCCACAGCATTCCAAAGGTAAACCATAGGTAAACTCCCATGTCAGAGGATGAAGAGAGCACATCCACCCAGTCACAGTCAGAGAAACAGGACTACACTGGAAAACAGGCCGATATCCAACATTCATAAACAAGGGTGTTCATGGCAGCACAGCTGATATTTCTTTTCTTTTTTTTTTTTTTTTTTTTTTTTAACAGTGTCCTGTCTGGTAATGTGGTTATAAGAATAATTGTCTTGATGCCAAAAAGAGCCCAACAGATTTTACTTTCACAAGTGTAGCAGTATGGCAGTTGCCATATTGCTCCACTTGTTTCATGCATATAAATTGCTTTATTATAATTATGCAGGGGGTTTTGCAGTTTATATGGACACTGCAATGTAAATAGAGCAGAAAAACAGAAGAAGAAAGGGGAAAAAAGACAAAAAAGAGAAAAGATGAAAGAAAGAAGAGATAGAAAGGAGACAATGAAACAAAATTTTCAGTCTGCTTGATCACCAGTAACGAGATGAAAAAAGAACAGCACAACCGAAAGACATGGTACGAGACATACGATAAAGCAACACCTTGAAACTATCGCTGAAGTAGTATTATTAAGTCTGACATGTACTCTGTGTTACCTGAAGATATGAATGTGGGGTTTCTGTTTGGAAGTGAATCTCTGAGTACCTGGAGCCAAGCACCTGTATGTAAAGTTGTGCATGTAAAGTTTATCCATAGGAAAAATGCTCAATAGTGGTTGTGGAGAGCTGAAGAGGCACACCCCCCAGAGCACTGAGTCCAGCACCGGGAGACCCAAAGCCCCAGGTGCCCAAAGGGACCCCAAGAGCAAAGGCACCAAGGAGGGGCCAGCCCCGGAAATCAGACCCCCACCAAGGGAGGAGGAGAGACAGCACCGAAGAAGCCCCCTAGCCACTGCCATGCCGGCACCCCGGGGAACCGCAGGGACGAGTCCGTGGGCTCCGCTGGCAGCCGACCACCCTGAAGTAGGGCTGGGCACCGAACACCCCCCCACAGAGCACCGAAACTGCCCCGCCCCCCGGCACCAAGCCCCGGCGACCGGCCGCAATACCCAACACGACCGCACAGAATTAACCCAAGAGCAGAAAAGCCGCCCGGCGCCCGACCGCAAGAAGAGCAGACCGCAGCCGGCATGATCACCCCCCGCCCCAGGCACCGGCACCGAAAATCCCCGAACAACACCCAGCCCCACCCCAAAGTGGATCCAGTCCAAGGCCCCAGGGATCCGAGGCCCCAGGGGCGCCTGACCCCCAGATAGGAGCCGCAGCCAAGCCCTG
>NW_015150656.1:1175226-1176433 GCF_000732505.1 Cyprinodon variegatus
AGTGCTATGATGAGATCTAAAGCTAGACTGAAACTCTTCAAAAGGTTCATTATGGTCTAAGTGATCGCACACTTTTTTGGCAACTACTTTCTCAAAAACTTTAGATAAGAAAGGAAGGTTGCAGGCCCGTCGCTAGAATGCAAGCAAACCAAGCAATTGCTTGGGGCCCCGAGCTGGCCAGGGGCCCCAAGACAACGACTGGTTAAAAATAAAATGCAACGACAAACTGTGAACGCCACTTTGATAGTCAATGCAGTAAAGTGCAGTGACACTGTTACCGGCAATACCAGAATCCCCCTCAGTAGTCGCTGACAGCAGCCAGCCAGCCAGATTTGTGATCTCTGCTGCGGGAAAATATAAACACTCTCCAGTCATAATGAAGCGGAGTTATGCGTCCGGAAGCCAAAAAAGAAAGAAGAGAAAGGAAGAGGATGACAAGAAGAAACAAGATAGTGGTAAGTGATAAATTACACTGGATAAAATAGCTCTACTTGTCTTGTACAAATGGTGTAATGTCTCAGCAGGAAGGCTAGCTTAGCAGAAAATGTTTATTATGTTAGCTACCTGCCTGACAGCCAGTGCTGCTTGTAACAAACTAGCTTGTAACAAGTAAGCGCATCTTTTTTCCGAACGGACGGAATATGGTTACATACTGTAATACATTGGCCGCTGGTTGGAAATGGACACTTCACTCACGCTCCCCGTGTTTCACAAATTGCGTGAAAAACATGTGACTACTATAGCCATTAGGTGGCAGTCTGAGTCCATTTCGGCATCCCATGAGTCAGGATTAGATAGCTCAATTAGCAAACTGGGAGGGGCTTTACGTGTTGCGAGCAGTTAGCGTAGAGGGTAGAGTGAGTGGTCTGCAGTTCTGAAGGTTGAGGGTTTGGTTCCAGCTGTGGCTGAGTTTAATCATTCTCAAATGTTTTTCTATTTTTTTTATCACTTTTTTATTACATTAGACCATAGGGATTATCATTCTACATTTTTATCTTACTGTATATATAGGTCTATTATATTGCATGCCTTATAGCCACAGTGTTTAGATATTTTTATAATTCTATTTACCCTATTCCATATTATATGTGTCATGGTCTGGCGGTGTTTGTGAAGGAGAGATGGTGCGGCTCGACTCATGTTCACGTGAAGAAGCAGATATGCAGCCCAGATGTGGAACTACTCGCAATGAGTTTAAAGGAATAGT
>NW_015150657.1:0-3708 GCF_000732505.1 Cyprinodon variegatus
AAATTTCTTAATGATTACACACAAAAGTTGTATTGCTAAGGCTGTTATTTTCTTATCAGTTTTAACAGTTACCTTAGTTGCAGCTTCCCTCATGAACTGTTTGGCTGAAGGATCCCAGATGGCAGGAACAGTCAGCACCCAGGTGAATTCAGAGGAGAGAAACTTTTTCGCTATGGTTATATTGATGAAATTAAGTGCATCATCCTTCAGGAATCTCAATGCTTCTGTAAAAACTTTTAGTGCATTCATTGATTTTCCATTGGCTGCTGTGATCTTCAGATCATTGGTAGGTTTCTGGAGAACATTACCACCTATGTTATTGTTGTACCTAGACAGGAACTGTTAATAAAACTGTATATTGCATTAGTTTTTAACAATGTGTTAAGTTTACTCACTTTGCCATAGAGGGACATCTTGAAGCAATCAAAGAACAACAACTTTCTCTCTTCTTTATTCTTCTTTAAGACATAAGATTGTTTAGCTTTATAACCAAAGCTGATAAAGTTTTCTTGTTCATCAAACAGGATGCAGGTAGGAGTCTTTGGGGTTTCCAGTCCAACTTCTTCATCCCAATACTTCAAACGTGGCTCAATCATTTCATTTCGTTCAGTTATACTAAAGGCATACCCACTATAAGTAGTGCCAAAGTCTATGGCAATGATGAAGGAGTCACCCATGTTGCAAGCAGGTCCCTCTGGGCAAAGTGAAGATAAGAATGAAGTGCTGCTATGGCTTAAACATATTTACTATCAGTGAGTAGGCAGGGTTTGGCTTGTAGTCCAAAGTCCCTTCAAAGCTGTAAACTTCATTGAAAAAGCATTTCCCTGGCAAAATTTATAAAACTTTTTAAAATGAGGAAACAAATATAGGTAAAGTGGGAAAACTGAAAGGCAACTACAGGTTAATACGCAATCAGAATAGCAAAGAAAGTGTAATGGGTATTTAAGATTGAATAACACAAACATGTTTTATGTGATGTGTATATACAGTATGTTGTTGCATTTAGATTTTTTTTTTTATTTAAACTGTCCTAGGACAATATTTGTTATTATTCGAAAACTGAATTACGTTTCAAATGCATTTTGACATCAGGTTTTGTTTTAGACAGATAAACTTGCAACCCAGCTATGTTGGACCACAAGGGAAACCCCTGGTCACAATTTGACCCCTAAATTCTGTCATGATGGGTCTAATGTTTTAAACCAACTTGCAGAAGAACTCACAGAGACGGGAAAAAGTTAAACAGTTTATTGAAAGGTTTACTGTACAGAGACTAGGAAAAACACTGTGGTAGTTTGGGAGGGTTCCAGAGTTCCCGTTTGTGGAGGCTTGATCTGTTGAAGGTTTAGTTCATTGGAGGGTGGACAGACAGACTATGGTGGTTCTGAGGAGCAGCTGAGCAGACTGACACAAAGTTCCTGAAGTGCACGGCGTTCAGATGAGGAGATCTGTCTCCTATTCTCAGTGTGACGTGAGTCCCTTCCAAGACTTGAAGGGCCTGGCTTATCCAGTGGATCAGTGATATCCTACTGGAGAATTAAAGACAAAAACTATGTTAGCGGTGAGAAAGCTCAGAAGAAACTGGGACTCAAAGTAGACTCTGCAAACTCTGAGGGGCTAGAGCACCCAATACTGGCAAACACTCTGGTGAGGAAGTGAAGACAGTCTGTTCCTTAAATACTCCTCAGGAAGTGATGACCCAATAGGCTGCNAAAAAGTTAAACAGTTTATTGAAAGGTTTACTGTACAGAGACTAGGAAAAACACTGTGGTAGTTTGGGAGGGTTCCAGAGTTCCCGTTTGTGGAGGCTTGATCTGTTGAAGGTTTAGTTCATTGGAGGGTGGACAGACAGACTATGGTGGTTCTGAGGAGCAGCTGAGCAGACTGACACAAAGTTCCTGAAGTGCACGGCGTTCAGATGAGGAGATCTGTCTCCTATTCTCAGTGTGACGTGAGTCCCTTCCAAGACTTGAAGGGCCTGGCTTATCCAGTGGATCAGTGATATCCTACTGGAGAATTAAAGACAAAAACTATGTTAGCGGTGAGAAAGCTCAGAAGAAACTGGGACTCAAAGTAGACTCTGCAAACTCTGAGGGGCTAGAGCACCCAATACTGGCAAACACTCTGGTGAGGAAGTGAAGACAGTCTGTTCCTTAAATACTCCTCAGGAAGTGATGACCCAATAGGCTGCTGGTGTGATGTGAGAAGAACAGGAAGCCCTGCAGAGCAGCAGAGGACAATGGCACCATCTGGTGGGTGCACAGTGGAACTGCAAGAGAACAAAACAAGCCCCACAAACTGGAACCCCAACAAATACGTCTGAATCCCACCTTTTAATTGGCATCTTCATTAAAATTGGAATGAATTAATGAAAATTATAAAATAAATATAACCCACACATGCATGGAACATTTAAACTCTATACAGAAAGATCCTGAGCCAGGAATCACACCCATGACCTCATTGCTGCAAGGCAACTATACTACAAACTTTGCCACCATGCAGCCCTCCCATCATCCTCATTCGTTTTAGCTTCCCTTCATCTGAAATACATGTTGAGATATTAGGACTTCAGACCAAGTCCTAATTTTTCAAGCTTTCCCCAGATGTCTAATCTAAGCTTATTCATCCCACTTTTGAAATAAATACTTCATATTTTTGTGCTGCCGTCCTCGCAAATCCTTTTTACTCTGTATAGCTCAGAATTCCAGTAAAAGACATACATGTCAACTGCAGACAGAACAGACTAATTTCACAAAGATAAGATCACTGTTTATAAAATGTAGAACATAAAGGTCAACTCTCTTGAAGAATGTTGAGTAATTTTAGTCAGGTGATCATGTAGGCCTGTGTTACGTCACAATACATTTCCCGACTAGAGCCATTAACATCTATTATAACTCATTAAAGAAGCCCATATAAAACAACAGAAAAACAACACAACAGAAAACAAAAATATGTGGGTTGGAGTCTTTGCTTTTTGCCGGATTTTTTTTCCTGGTTGAATGTTGCACTTGTGAATAGATTTTTGTGCTGATGGTTTTATTTTTTTCATTTACTTTGGAAAAGTTGTTATTATGTCACCATAGAAGCAAGTTTTGTTTGTTTTTTAATAGTCGGAAACAGCTGAGCTCAAACAACACCTGAACTATGACTCCACATACCAAATGGGTTTATGAGCACAGCGCTGGAGCAGGAGCCAACTGGACAGAGTGAAGGAGGAAGTTCAAACCATGTCAAACATCAACCATAATTGGGCAATGGAGTGTTAGCCGTGTTAGGAACATTACTAAAAAAAAAGAACTACTTATAGTTACTAGAAACTTATCCCAAAAAGTAACTGAATTAGGTACTGCAAAATCAAAGTCATTAGTCATTAGGTAAAGAAACAATGCAGTTTCTTTTTTAAGATATAAAACATTGAAGAATTTAGATAATTTTACTGTTATTGGAATTCTAACTACATTTAAAAGTTCAGTTATGAAATCAAAGATGTTTGGTATTGAGTAATAAATTTGATAATTGATTTAAAGGACTACAAATGTGAAAACATTTTATACTAATCTGCACAATTTTTCTTATAAGTGATTGGACAACAAAGTCGCAGTATAATTTTGCAGATGTGATTATATTTTTTGTCTGTAATAAAAAGAATAACAAATCAAATAAGATGTTTTAGAACATTTTGT
The DNA here is from genome assembly GCF_000732505.1 of Cyprinodon variegatus. Lineage (NCBI taxonomy): Eukaryota > Metazoa > Chordata > Actinopteri > Cyprinodontiformes > Cyprinodontidae > Cyprinodon > Cyprinodon variegatus. The sequence goes on from NW_015150657.1 coordinate 3,690, forward strand.
TTTTGCCAAATGATAGCAT
>NW_015150657.1:3880-5587 GCF_000732505.1 Cyprinodon variegatus
TGATGATCAATGATGATCAGCTCTAAAGAAATTTGGAATATCATCAAATATTATGAACTTATGAACACACAAAGTTTATATTTAGCTCTTTACTCTTTTGGGTAACTGAAGCTTTAACTTATGGGAATATTTCTATCCTTTGTAAAGTTTTGGACACTTTCTATGGTGTATGCTTAATCATCTGTAATACTAGATTATCTGCAATCTTGCAAGCAAAATCTTTATCTTTAATTAAAAAACAAAAACATTTGAGGAAATGGTAACTAAGAAGTTGGTAAAAGATATCAATGAAGTGAAAAAGTATTTGAACTTCATGTCAGAGGAACTAAATATGGTGGTGAGGCAACAGTCAGACCTGTAGGATTTAATCAAAGAAGTGAGGTAAATGGAAGCTGTGATCAAAGATAAGGAAAAGAAGGTTAAGGGGTTTGAAAAAATAATTGGAAGATTAGGAGCAATATAAAAGACCTAGTGATATCTAGATTACAGCAAGTGACAAGCGAGGAGAAGATGCAACAAGAGGTAATCTGCATTCACTTGAAAAGAAGAGTATTCAATTCTTCTACAGAAAAAAGATATAAATGTATATCTGCCTGCCACTCTTACCTAGGGTTAGGAATTGATAAGGTTTTCACGATTCCAGAGGAGCTCTGGTGCTGCCTGGAACCGTTAAGAGAACCGCTAAGCTGTCAAATGGTGCCAAACGGTGCCATGGAATTGGAACACACTGAACAGGTTCTGAACAGGAACCGGTTTTAGATTCCCCATCCCTACTCTTACCTCAGAAGTCTAACAATAGTCCAAATATTATCATTCAATAGGTGAACTGTAAACATAAAATAGAATTTCTAAAATAGGCAAAAAAACTGAAGATTACAGGAGTATAGATTAGAGAGCGTCTTGATCTCACAAGGAGAAATAAAAAAGGAAGAGAAGATTCGAGGTACACAGACAAGAAAAAAAAAAAGAAGAAGAATGATTAATACACCAGAACAGGTGAAAGTTCTGCTTATCAAAGCATAAAAAAACTGGATGAAGGGTGGTACGCATTAAAGTTAGATAAAACTACTAGAAGGAAAACTAACCGTCTCGAAAATGTGCAGGAGTATATACAGTAAAACAGATCGTGTCAAAAATAGGAAATTGTTGGTGTTTATTTTATTCTAAAGGCAAATATCAAATTAACAAAATCCTTTAATCAGTCAAATTTAGGACTGATAGATGAATAATATGGGAGGAAAAGGTCCTTAAATCTGCAGATTGATTTTCCGTTACAGAAATAGCATATTTTTTTTTTTTAATATATATATATATATATATATATATATATAATTTGACACTTCTTAAATATATTACTTTAGGTCAAATAAAGCATGTTAAATAACTTTTGTGAAGTCCATAGAGACAGATTTTATTTTGTTCTTTAAATAAATTTCTAAGGATATGGAGGCGGCTTTAATTGTATTTTTTTTTATTATTAGAAGGTATCTTTTGGTAAACTTTTACTGTCATTTAAATATGTCAAGGTAGAAATAAGTGTCCCTATGATTAGAAATCAAAATGTTCTAACCCTAATTCGGATATGGCACTAGAGTTTTGTTGTGATGTTTTAGATAAGTTAGATTGGATATAGTCCAATTCATTGAAATTATAATTGAATTAAGATGTCATATTGTTCTCTGTGGTTTTATTGCTCAAGTTGTGAAA
>NW_015150657.1:6952-18135 GCF_000732505.1 Cyprinodon variegatus
AGGTAGGGACAATCAAATATATGATATAAAATAAAATGTAAAATGACGTCAACACATTGTAACTGAATGCAGCACCTACTGCCATTTCACCCCAGCAAGATCTCCACCCAAACTACAAGACGGTAATAATCATGCGCTGCACCAATAACTTTTAAGTCAGAGTACAATCTATAACAAGATATCTGATGAGAAGATAACACATATTCTGGTAAGTTTAAGTAAAACAAAAAAACGTTAGTGGGACTGAAAAAAAACATCCTGGAACTATATGTTAGAACGTTGAAATGTGTGTAACTATACCATTGAAGGTTACAGACAGTATTTGGATTATAAAACAGCTCAAGTAGGAACATGTAATCCACATTATAAGTAGCTGTATGGAGTTGCAGAGCATTTGCTTCATGAGTCACTATAGCTGTACCAGTCTGTATCTTTCCTTTATCTAGTTTGGGCAGTGACTATAAGCACATTTAAGATACAATACAAGCATAGTGCTTTACAAAAGATATCAATAGCATCATGCAAAGTTTTGAAGTATCTTTATGACAGGATTGTGTTGTGTTCATAGATGTCACAGGGATGGCTAGCTGTGCTCCTCCTGTTTCGGATACATCCCAATTTTCAAAAATGTCAGAATTAGTTTGTTTTGGATATTGTCCAATTGTTGAATAACTATTCCAAATGAAACCCTATATGAGTTGTTGCCACCTGTCCTTGCTCATTAAACACAAACATAGGGCTCTATCATCAATCAACAAAACATGATACACCTGTCTTTTCGACTCAACGTCGTTGCTGCTGTTGGTTAGCCACCTGCTGTCATTCATACTGTCGACCTCCTAGTTTTATATCTGGTGTATCCTCCTCTGGACTGTCATCTCCACTCTACATCGACATGTACATGGCGGCTGATCTCCTCTGGCTCCGTGGGTTTCTGTCTGCGCCTCCTCTGCCAGTTCTCCAGCTACACCTGGAGATTGCGCTCCTTTCCCGCCGGAGATACATCTTACGTGGATCTCGTCAGAATTTCCACATCAATGACTCCAATCCTATAATGTCATTCTGGTCCACCTCTCGCTGATATTCCAGTCGGGCTAGTGACTTCAGTTCACTAACTAGCTTGGCTAAGGCAGCAAGCCCGGCTTTAACAGACCAAACAACTACCGCCATAACAATTACACCGTCAACTGTGGTCTCCTGAATGTCCTCTCTCTTACAAACTAGGGTCAACTCATTCAGGATCTCCTCAATGACCGTATGCTGGACTTCTTCTGTCTTACGGAGACCTGGCAACAACCTAATGACTCCTCCCAGCTCAATGCCTCCACTCCACCTGGGTTTGTTTACCACTCTCTTCCTGGTGGCTCCGGCTGTGGGGGTGGTCTTACACTGCTCCATCGCGAGAAGAGGAAGATGTTTCAACTTTCTATTTCAGTTTTCCACTCTATGCAATGCTCTGCATCCCAGCTCTGGAACTCACTACCTCCTGACAGTATTGACTCTCTCTTCTTATTCAAAACCAGAATCAAAAACCATCTGTTCGAGCTTGCTTATGTGTAAATACTTTGCTCTTTTCTCTCCCCATAACTTTTTTATGTTCCTGTATTTGTATTTTCTTAATTTAATTTTTATACTCTGTAAAGTGACCTTGAGTATCCACAAAGGCGCTGTTAGATACAATGTAGTATTATTATTATTATTATTATTATTATTATTATTATTATTATTATTATTATTATTATTATTATTATTATTATTATTATTAATACAGTGTAGCTGTTAGTGGATTTGTTTTTTTTTATGCAGTTTTGATTATTCTCTGGATTTTTTTTTTTTTCTGATACTTTTTCTTTCTTAATCACATGTAAAAACTTAACCTGCAAGCTTTTGATAAGTGTTTACATTTTTAAGAGGCAGATGGTGTACAGTAGCAATGAAAAGTTTTATTTTGGTCAGTTGTATGTTGAATGTTTACCTTTGAGAGGTGTGAATTGTTTTGCAATATGTATGTATCCCCTTATAAAAAAGAATGGATCATGTACAAATCTCATCCTTTTTCATTTATCTTAATAAACTAAAACATCAACTAATTACCCCTTAATCTGTCAGTATATTAGTGGATGTAGTTATTGCCATAGTATAGTATAGTATAGTATAGTATAGTATAGTATAGTATAGTATAGTATAGTATAGTATAGTATAGTATAGTATAGTATAGTATAGTATAGGTAAGTGGGCATAAACAAAATCATTTAGCTTTACACCACAAGATGGCGCTTCTGTTCCACAAATTAATTGTTTCCTGTTCAACATTCCTTACAAATCATCTTCAAACAATAGTCACACTCTGTGTCCATCCAGCAAGTTTTAAGCCTCCTCTGTATGCTGACTTAAGATTAAATTTTAAAAAATCTATTTTTAGAACACAACAACAGATTCTTAGATGGAGAAGAAACAATGGTTTAATGTTTTAATCAGGGTAGTAAGCAAAAAAGTGCCTTTTCCAGTAACTTTTCCATTAAATTAATTAAGTAAATAATGTATTTTATTTACTTAATCATATTATGATAATTTAATTTTGCTGATGGGAAAGTTTATAAAAATCTTTATTTTGGCTGCTGAAATAAGGGCTTAACACACAAATGTATACAAGTTTGTATGGCTGTATTTCATACATTTGAAGTAACACTCTTTTTGCAAGTTAAATGTTTCCTGTGACCATTACTGTGTTTTTGCATGATTTGGATCATTTACTTTAACTCTTCGACGCTTCGCGCTATTGCTGCAGTCAATATGTTAATTTTTTTTCTTTTTTTTTTTTTTACAGTAAACAGAGCAATTTGCGATTTACTTAAATTCAAATGTAAATGATCCATTTCAGTTTTTCTTCTGTCAGACACCTGTGTTTTAGGTTATTGCACTGATGCACAATGAAATGCAAAACCAGAGACAATATTCAAAGTGTGTTTTATTTGAATTTTGAAAAGATGAACAGACAGTAGATTTAAGTATGTGAAAGAGGTTTTGTGTATGCACCAAAATAAGTGTATGAGTGTAGGGGTGTGTCTATATTGCTCATGTGTGTTTCCTTTTTTCTTGTTTTCATGTGGTATTTCATGTTGTGACTTTAAGATTTATTCCATTCCCAGTCATATCTGGTGTTCTGTTAGAAGTTTTTTTAAAATTAAAATGATTTTAGTGTACAGATTTTTTGTATTTTTTTTTAATTGTCAGTCAGTTACAAACTTAATGACAACAGGGAGCTGTTTCATAAACTTGGCTTGGTTTTAAAATAAAATTTTGCTGGCCAAGTCAGACTTATTTTGATCCTATTGTGGTTTCATAATGCTGCCTCACTCATTGACTCAGTAACCATAGCAATTGACCAAGTGGGCTTTAGACTTAGACAAGTTTTATTTTATTTTGTTTTGTAAAACTTTCATGACATTTTCATTTCTTAAGGTGCATCAGTGATCAATGTAAACGGTAAGGGAAAAAAAAAACATGGTGCAAAAGTACGCATTTATATAGGAGTTCAGAGCATTTAATATATATGGCGCAATTATGCAGTGTTTTGGTTTGGTGTCAGTGTGATGCAGACTGTGAAATGATTTAGGGTTTTTTCAACAGTTCAGCTGTCTGATGGTGGTGGGGAAGAAGCTGTTTCGGAATCTGCTGGACCTGCATCAAATGCTTTGAGGTCTTAAAGTCTTAAACCTAGCACTCCATTAGCGCCTCTGCAACACAGACAGGGAGCTAATCACCTGGTTATGTGAATAGGATGAAGGAAAACAACATGGTTTTTCTTTCTGGACTGGGATTACCCACCTCTGTGCGGTCCAGTATCCCAAAAAGAAAAAGTTAATTGCATTTATAAATTATATGGTAAGTGATGTGAGTGTTTGAAAAAAAATATCTAAAAAAATATGTACAGCTACAAATCAATGTATAAAGTAATACTTTTGTCATACTTTCAGGTCTGGGTACAGACCCAGGTTTTCTCTCTCTCTCTACTATGCAGGGTGTGACAGGCAGCTGTTCCCCATCACCGCTAATTATAGCCTTTCTTAAGGAGTGGAAAATTAGAGGAGGGCTTCGGGTCTTTCTTCCTTCCAGTTTGGTACTTGACCGACCAAAGTCCTAGAACGCTTCTGCACTTGGTCAATAAGTCTCACTTACACTATTTGTCTGTCCGATTCAGAGTCAATCTTTTCTAAACATGACAACTTTCTGTTATATTACATATCATTGAGTTAGTTGCCTCCTGTGGTTGAGTTGATTTAGATTTTTAGCAGTCTTTGCTGGGGTTGACTGCAAATGTGAGTCTTTTACAAATCAGGTAAAATCTCTCTTTGGAACACAGTTTTGTTATCATCTTATAACCCAAACTCACAAAATAAAGATAATATAAACACACCAAAAGTGAACTCCCTGTTCCTGTAATATACATTTCAGGTTACTTTTTTTTTTTTTCCAGATACAGTGTGATACATGTTGTGCTTCCATGAGCAGTGAGTAGAGGGTTAAAGGAAGCTGTCCTGGAAGTCCTGAGGGAGTCTAGATGAAAATTTTCATTTTTTATTATTATTTTTTTTGGTTGGAACTAAAGTTTAATTTAAAGAAACATCGTAAATGTTCCTAATAATTTAATTCACTTGATATTGGATTCACAGTGGCTGCATGGTGGAACAATGTGTAGCACTGTTGCAGAGAAAGTCCTGAGGGTTTGAGTCCTGGTATCTTTCTGCACAGAGTTTGCATGTTCTCCCTTTCCATGCATGGGTTCTCTCATAACAACTAGCTTAACATGACAGCTAGCTTAATTGGCTTCTTAATTATAAATTAATTGGCTAGCTTAATTATAAATTGTCCTTAGGTGTGTTTGTGTGTGTAAGTGTGCATGGTTGTAAGCGACAGACGATCTGTCAGGGGGGCTTCACCACCTTTTGCAGTAGAAAGGCACCAGCTCCAAAAAGACCCTGATGGGATAAGCGGAAGAAGTTGGATGGCTGGGTTCACTGTTTTGTTTTCAGCGATTGAGTTTATTTCTGTGTGTATGAGAATATTTACATAGCGTGACAATGTTGAATTTACCCTTGCAAACTTGATAAAGAGAACTATAAACTCATATTTTCTTGTGGTTTCATTTTGAAAATCCAAAACAGATGTTGTTGGAACTTGTTGAGGCACATCTGGAGGTTTTCTATCAGTCTTAATTAAAAACATTCACTGAAAGCATACATTTCAGCAGCAAGATTGGGAGCAACTTACAAAAGAATGAAAAAACATACAGATTCTAAAGCTGAAATTCAACTTCAGTTGTGGATAAAACCTCTGGAGGGGTTCTGTTATCCTTACAAAATGCAAGCATTCACTGAAAACAAACAAACAAACAAACAGCAATATAGTTCAGTCACATCTGGATGTGTTCAGCTGTCATTTTGAATTGATAGCATTTACTGAAAACTAAAGTGTAGCATCATGGTTGACTGCAACGTAGCACAAACAGAACAACACTGCAGGTTTTGTGGAGCTTTGATTTTGAAATTCCAAATAGGATCTGTAACGCCATGAGTCACATCTACTTTAGAGATGTTCTACTATCATTTCAAAATGGTAGCATTCACTGTAAACAGATAGTTTAACAGCAATAGGGATGGCAACTTTGATCAAAATGATTCAGTGTCTTTATTACAGGGGCTTTAGTTTTGAAATTACAAATTATATGTGGATGAAACTTTGGGGGTGTTCTACTTTGCTTCAGAAGAGGAGGTATTCGCTGAAAACTAATAGTTTAGAAGTAAGATTGACAGCATCTTAGTTTGAAGTGACTGAATATAGAGATTTTTAGGGGCTTTCATTTTGAAATTGAAATTCCCTATGATTTAGTTGTCTTGATCCTGGCACTGATGACTGGCTTAATGGTTCATTTCAGTCTCCTGCCTTGCTCCACCCAGTTTCTCATCACTGTTCATCTGCTCTGCCTTTGTTTAAACTGCTTGCTCTCAGTCATCAGTGTAATATTATTCAAGCCTTTGGTGAGAATTCTCTAGTGTACCTGTTGTTGTTGTTCTGATTTCCTGATTCTAACCAGTTCTGCTTTCGGACCTTTGAGCCTGCTGTTCCTGTTTCGGATTTGTTTGCCTGATCTGTCTTCGGGCTCCTGTTGGTTTCTGCTTGTGGATCTGTCTCCTGACTTCGACTTGGATTTCCCCTCGGCCTCTCTTCGGATCTCTGATCTTCTGCTCTGTACTCCTGTTTACCTCTTTGACACAGGTTTGGGCTTTGTTTTCTGGAAACTCCTGCCTTCCTTCGCCTTTTTTGGGTCTGCTCGTCAACTAGTTTGGCAGTCTTCAAGCTCCCACTGTTATGGTTCTCCCCTAATGGGACTTTGAGTTTTTAGTTTTCAGTTTTTACTATTAATTCTGTTTTGTTTTGTTTTTATCTTTGGTTTATTTTACAATTTGTGTTATATTTAAGCTGGTCTTTACTTTCTCTCTCTGTTACCCCTTGTGACTGTCCTTTTTCCCCTAGCTCCCTTCTACTCACTTACATCCACACATGCTCCATATCATTTGATTACCTCAGTCTCTGTTCTGTATCCCATATATACTCTCCCTATGCTGATCTTCAGTGGTGGTTCCTTGTTGATTGTTAGTTGCTTCCTCACCTTTGGCTTTCCACATGAGTTTTCCCTGATGTTTGCTGTTTTTTTGGTTCTCAGTATTTTTGCATTTTGGATGTTTGCCTCATATTGCATTGAATCTACAAGAACTCATATCTGCCTCACTCATCTCTGCTTTTGGGTCCTCAAGCAACCTCACTACCCTTGTTGACACCGTCACCTGGAACTCTCTGGGCAGCGCTCACCACAAGTAGTTGTTAACCAACCAGCTGGATTCTACTCCTTCTTCTGGGCACAGTCTGAACTCTAAAATCAGAGAATCTGGCCTTTGACCTTTGTTTCTGAGTAGCAGATCTGACGTATGTCAATAAACACTTTTGTCAATCACACTGACCTGTCTTCTTCAAATTCTAGGTCCTCACTTCTGAGCCTTGACAAGTTGAGCTTTGGTGAATCATCTAGAGCATGCATCCCCAACCTCCCTTCTTGAGGCTTGCTGTCCTGCAGGTTTTAGAGTTTTCCCTGCTTTAGCACAGCTGATTATAATGCTTGCAGTAGACCAAAAGCCTGTTAATCAGCTTTCAATTAAAATCAGCTGTGCTGGAGCAAGAAAGCCTCTAAAACCTGCAGGACAGCGGGCCTCGAGGACCAAGGTTGGGGATGCCTGATCTAGAGGCCCTTATCTGCATGTAACATGGCATAACTACTATATTTTTAAAGTGGTAGGTATGCCGGATCACCACTGGGCCTCTCATGTTGATGCCGTGATGGAAATTCTAAAGTTCTTGTATACTGTGTGCTAATAAGAGTCAGACAAATATTTAATTTATCCTTTGTAAAACTATGGGATCCTGGTAGGAATTATCTTGCCCCCATTGGAGCCACCCTGACCATGGGCTTTCTTTCATTCCTCTTAATTTCATTTTATGTCTGTTCAGTGTTAATTCAGTGAGGATCACCCTTATTTTCTTTGTCAGCGTCATACTTTAAAGGTGTGTCTGACAAAGGGTCAGAAAAATGAGAAAAAATACAGACGGAGTTCAACCAGAATACAAACTCTTGTACTAACCAAAGGAAAATAAATACTACCAAACCAATTTGAATACTTTCAGAGCAGAACACAAGAAATAACAAAAACTCTACACATACAAAAAAAAACTTAAAAAAGTGGTTATATAGATATTAGATATTAACAGAAATAAGAATTTTGAACACAAATTCCAGTGGATTGTGACAACTTGCTTTTCGTCTGTGAAACCTTAAGGTGGCTGCATTATGTTTTAGGTTTTTTCAAATTACATTATTGGAGGACAAAAATCAACATTTTATTTAAAGTAGAACAAATACATCTTTTCTATCTATAAAACACGGAGATTGTACTGCTATCATTGTTATCTATTCTACCTCATTTTAAATCACCATCATTTATAAAGCAAGTAGCACTGCATTCAAGGTAAAGAGAACATCTGTGATTTCCGCATGGTTTGTGTTTAATATCATATTTGCATAACTTGCATAGCAATAATATAAATTTAAAGAACTTGATTTCTGATTTTAAAAATGAATTGATTGATGAGAATATATAGTTTTTGATGTCAGATTAATTTCTTTGTCGCATTATTTGCCCATCTACTAAAGCAGGAGAAAATAAAAGCACCAGAATTCAATTTTAACAATCATTGCTTATACTGAACATAAATCCTTTGCTAAATCACGCATGCTGAAGTGGTGGTGATAAAGATAACAATACACATGGAATGATAAATGCATCCAAAAAGGATGGTTTTTCAAAGGTCATTTGAAATTTTCAAAACCTATTTGCATGATATGCAAAAAGCTGCAGAACTTTAACTCTGCACAAAATAGCATCTTTCCACTATCTTTCCAGCTGGTGTGGGTCTCCACCGAAGAGAAAGAGTAAAAGATCTACACATTAAAAAAATAGAGCACATGACAAAAAGATGAATTACCTAACCTGGACTTTGATAAATGTGCCTCTTGGGGTAATTAACTTTACATGCAATGGATTTTACATCTTCTGCGTGGTGTGTCCGCTCCAGGGAGAAAGGATCAAGCAACCTCTGAAGCTTCTTTTGAGCTCATTGATTGTCAGCACTGATATTTACCTACTGACAGTCCTTGGATTATTTTTTTCTGAGGAGATTAAGGAAAACAACATTGCTCAGATTTGTCTAGTGATCTCACTTGGCTGTTTGTCCGTCAGTGTTTCCTCCTTTGCCTGGCTGAACTTTTTCTACTATACACAGATTGTTCCTGGACAAAGAGCCCTCTTTACTTGGATTAAGAAAAATATCAAACCAATCATCTACTCTGTTGTGCTTTTAGAAAACATTTGCAACTTACTGGATTTTAGTTTGATGTTTTTAGTTCTTAACAACACTGAACTCAATATGACAACTACTGGGACACATGCATCTCTTTTCATACCTCCAGAGGACTTTCTGCACCAGCCTCTACATATATATATCATTAGGATTTTCCTCCTGAAATCTCGCTTTTATACCTCCTTTATTGTGATGATGACATCCAGTGGTATCACAGTAGTGTACCTGGGAAGGCACATCCGGCGTATGGTTATAAATGGACAGTCCCTTTCCAGTGCAGTGCTTAGTAGTCAGCTGAGGGTCACCATCACTGGAATCCTTCAGTGTCTCCTCTATTTTTTCTTTGCTTTGTGGTGGGAGAATGCATCTGCTTCTCAGCACAATCTGTCAGCTTTAATAGATCCTCACATACGATCAACTGTCGTCAGCTTCTACATGTTGGGCGTCACATTTAACCTGGGAGCTGGTCAGTCTGTGTTCAGGCAGAGAGCCGCAGATATGTGGAGCAGAGCAGGTCAGTGCTGCAAACGCCTGGAGCCGAAGACAAGGAGCAACGGTGTAAATCCTATTTGATTGCAGGGAAACTGCATGTCATCATTGACTATTTCAGTAATCATGAACAAATATGGTTCATGTATGATTATGAACTTTTTTTTTTTTTTTTTTTTTATCAGGGATTCCTACTTCACTTTTATGATGTGCATTTCTTTTTTAATTCATGGATAAAAGTTAATTTCACATCGCTTGCAATCTCTTTTATCTTCGATCTAGGCAAGTGTCCAGAAGTGTAAGTCTGTTAAAAGTGTTATTTATTTCTTAAAAGAAACAAGCCTAATATTTCCTCTTTGATAAAAAGTACTAAGCTTTGTGTAAGATTTTTTTTCTTTCATCCATATCACGTAGAAAAACATACAAGAAGAATTAAAATGCATATAAAATAAAATTCAAATTCATAAAAACAGCCCTTTGAGGAGGTAATATTTCACTGGATTATTTCTACTGTATATTCTCTGTATCATGAGGTTTATGTGTGTCTGAAATGTTAAAGTAAAATAGACTGAATAAATATGTTAAGCATAAATTGTTCCCAAGATTTTCTGTAAGCTGTTTTGGTTCTTTACCTTTTGCAACATCGCACTCTTTTGGTGTTATGCCAATAAATGCTGTTGTGACTTATGTTTTTTATTAAAATAACAAAAGAAAGTGTGATTCGTGATTAAATCGTGTTCAGTTAGCTCTGTACACATATGGGATAAATTTACCACAACTGCGATTCAAAATACAAGAATATTTCAACAAAAATTATTTAACTCCAATCCAGCATATCATGGCTGAAAAAACTATTGTCCAAACTAAAGAAACTCAGCTATAATAGGTTACTATGTACACTTTTTGAAAGGAAAATGGTTGAAAACTACAGCCAATAAGATGATGCTATCACAGTTAGGCATGGATTTTAGATTTAAGTACAAACATTTATATTGCTGTTTGGAATTAGGTCGAAATTAATATTAGAACAATTAATCAATTCACAATTAAAATCAAAGAGGTAAAAAACACATTATTTGATAAAATAACATTTTATTAAATGTAAATAATGTTTAGGTAATGATTCTCAACTTTCTATGATTACACCTGTGGGAATAGTTAAGGAAAAACACCATAGCTTGTTTAGCCAGGTCTGATTTATGGAGACAATAGAGCTAGTAGCTAGTAGACATTAGGGGAATTGTTTTAAAGACTCATTGGTGATATTTTAGTAATTAAATGTAATAAGCATGTTTTTGTGTGTTTTTTTATTTTTTTTTTTATTAAATGTAATAAGCATGTTTTTGTGTGTTTTTTATCATTTTAGCCATGTACCATGTATGTTTTTTTCTTAAGTGCCTCAAACCTTCTAAATATTTTCAAAGAAAGTAAGTTCTTTTCTGCATGTTGTTTAATGTGCTTAGAAATGTGTTATGCCTATACAAAAAAGACTAGAAACCATTTGATAATGGTAAAATAAGTTTATATGCAAAAAGCATCCATCCTGAGAATGTACATATGTTGATATCTTTAATTTGTTTAAGTCCTTTATGTTGTATATTACTTTAGAGCCAGGCTTTCATTTGGCAACTAAGTGGAAACAAGTGGAAGCAGAATCCCCCCCTGGCTGCTTCAGAATGGCTTCCATAGTGCATGTCCGATAATGTCCTTAAAACAACGTTAAA
>NW_015150657.1:19254-21189 GCF_000732505.1 Cyprinodon variegatus
AGGACCAATTGTCAAAATTTTGGTGTCGATCATTCGATTTCATCCTGGACACTACAGAAAATGGGCTAAAAGTGTTAAAAACCGGAATTTTCCTAACACTAAGGTTCACACTGTAAACCCAGGGCTTTCTAGATCTTACACCACTTGGAATCAAATGTTTTTTTTTTCCTTTTTTTAATTTAATTTATTTTAAGCCACTAGATATTGGATTTTTCTTCATTATTTTCAAACGTTGCTCGAGGGCTCTAACTGGCTTAGCTGCAATTTGCAACTTTGTTGTTCACTCCCTGCACATAGGAACAACATCATACCTTCGCTTTTATTTCAAGTATACATTAAAATATTTTTTTTTACCAACAAACTGGGCAAAGAAACAAAGTAGAACACACAAAAATTAAAAAATATATGGAAGCAGGATAGTAATTGAACTTTATTGAACTTGCATTGGAGGAAGTTACCTCTGCATTTAACCCATCCCCTTAGGTAGCAGTGGGCTACCGTTGTGCGGCACCTGGCGAGCAATCAGGGGTTAAGGGGCTTGGTTAGGAACCCAGAGTGGAGGCACTTTGCGTTGTCTTTGTACTGAATTGTGCTATACAAATAAATTTGCTTTGCTTGCATTGGGATTCCGTACTTGCAACTTGCCAACACTCCCCTAAATCTTTTAGAAAGATTTTGTGTGAGACTAGAGTCTGCTACTGGCCTATAAATAAAATAACAAATGTCTTATAAATTGCCAATATCTGGTTAAAATATTTGTTGTTGATGATAGTGTCTCCTGGTTTTTTCCTCTATGTTCCTGTGAATTCTACTGATTAATTCCTCTTTAAATATATTTTTTAACTCAATTTTCAGTTTGCTTGAAAAAAAAAAAAAAAACTTCAATTAGCACACACAACGACTAAACTAAATAATATATGAATTAATATTTAACGACAGTGGTTACAGTTTAAATGATAAAAACATTTTTGTTTAATTGATAAAACAAGATAAAATCAAACGTACCGCGTTATAGGTTTACTCTTTCATTTAAAATCTATTTTGATCACAACAGAATAAAGCTTTTTAAGGGAAGGGAAGCGCCGCTGCAGAGAAATCGGAGGGAGTACTGACATTTCGGAGCTTTAGGACAGACCGTGAAGGCAGCATATGTCTGCAGCGCAGCGCCTCAGATCGTCTGTGCAGTTGGTGAGAGGAGATCCGAGGAGAGGGAAATAATTGCAAGGAGAACGATGGGACAAACCTCCTCAAGGATTTTTTCTAAAATCATATTTCATTTTAAACAACTTTGTTAGTCACATTGCTGAGTGTTAAACAGCACAGCTCGATCAAACCGCTGTGTTTTGATGAGCAAACCCGATTTAAACGTCTAAATGCGATGTCCAATCAGCGGTCAGGTGAGTTGCCACTTTAACCAGACTTTGAGGAGCGTTAATTAACAATGATGCGTGTTTCTCAGACAGATTGAGCGATTGTGTCCATTTTAGTGTTTGGTCTAGAGAAAAGCTTTTTTTCGGTTGCTGAAGTGAAACTCTAACGTTCAATTTCCCAACAGTCAGACCGTTAGAAGGGCCGTTTGAGGAAAACAGTCCCGTAGCTTCAAGGAAAGGACAGATTTATTGATATGTTTGTTTAAAATAGAAAATAGTAACACATTGAATAGAACTGTGTTGAAAAGGCTGGTTTGTAATTCTGTTTTTCCATTATCCGTTACATCCCATGAACTATAGCTATTATTTAGTTTCTTTTATTTATTTATTTTTGCACTTGATTGCGGATCTTTGTCAGGGGCGTGCAGAGAACTTCAAGGGACAGGTGCTCAAATAAAAAAAAAAGGGGGGAGATGGTTAAGGATAGTAAACAAAAAGATCAGTCTTAATAAATAGAAAAAAAAATAAAAAGAGACATTGTGTAAGTTTTTACTGAAAATATCTT
>NW_015150657.1:22448-25651 GCF_000732505.1 Cyprinodon variegatus
GACAGTTGCTAAATCTATTTGATTATGACTACAATAAGTAAATGTAGTAAGTGTTATTAGCAGCGTGCACCTTGAAGTGGAGCTTGGTAGTTTGATTATTGGTAAAGTAGTATGAAGGAGTTGTGATGACCGCACCCACTATCTAAACAAATATAGCAAAAAAGCTAAGAAAACTTAAAGGTGTAGTGGAGGATGTTATTTTTCTGGGTGGATCATTAAAATAAGTGGTTCTACTAAATGTCAATTATTCTAGTGGTATGTTTACGTAAGGCCGTCCTGCGTGCTCGGGCCTATTTTTACGTTACGGTGGCGAGTCTGACATAGTGGAAAAATTGCAAATCTTCTTTTGGAAAGTAAGCTTGTATGAGCAATGCAAACAGCAACTTTTAAACAGAGCGTGCACGAGGAGAAATGGGCTTTTCCCCGCTCTTGTACTGTTTTAATTGGCGTTGTTTCTCTGGGGTGATGATGGGGTTGTGCATGTGTATTTTTTGAAAAATTTGTGAAAATCCTCCACTATCCCTTTAACAATGTCAAAGGGTGAGCTGATGATCAGAACAACTAAATACAAGCATTTTTTTTTTTATTCAATGCATGCATATTGTAAAAAATGTTGCAGAATAAATATGGTTGTGTGTGTAACATATGGCTGCTGCACCATTTTTGATTAACAAGTGTATTCCTCTCTGTCAGATCGTTTAGGGCCCGCCCTGTGAATCTGCTGCCTTGCTCTGAAAAGTGAATGGCCCCAGCTCTAACAAAGATCTTAAAACATGACCACGGCTCCTACCTCTCCTCTCCCTCTGCCTCTGTCAGGATGGACTCAGATGCCAGCACCATCATGTTCACTGTTGAGCTTGAGCCACACATGAGCTCCACAGATAATTGGGATCTGCAGGATATTTGTTTGGATCTTTGCTCTCTTAGCTATCTAGATGCTATAGATCTACCTGCACATCCTGTACCTTTGGCACGTGGCCCTACATCTTGCAGTCAGAATGAGACGATTGCACGGCCTGCTCCTGCCTCAATTGCCAACCTCCCCTGCTTCAGTAAATGCAATAAAGAATCTCATCAAGTGGCCACAGCCTTCCCAGGTGCATCAGGCATGTTTGTAAACCCTCTTCCAGAGCACAATAGCCAAGAGGCTTTCTTACTCTATGGACACAGTGTTCAGCCTGAATGTTGGCCAGATGGCAGTGATGTCCGCCCCTCCTCTCTTATCTATCCTAGTGTGTGTCCCTCCTTTTCCCATGGTGAGAAAACATTTCCAAATCCCAATTCCATGTGTGCAACCAACCCCACAATGATGTATGAGGAATTAGAGAGGTTGCTTGATCTTCCCTCCACTGCGGGTTTAAGGCAGCTTGGGACTGGCTTTATAAATCCTGACCAGCTGGAAACAAGAAACCTGCTGGAGGATGCTGCAAAGGGGCAGCTCTACAAGCAAGTTGAGCTTCAAGGCAGAGCTTGTAGGCTGCAAAAGAAACTTCAAGCCCTGCTGGGTGAGCATGCTCTGAAACACTGCAGCCAGCAGCTGGAGGGATTAAAGAAGCATTTTCAACTTGAAGATGTGCCTCTTGAGAACCTGGAGTCTGTCACACCCCCACAAACTCACTATTTGCCTTGTGAAGAGTCAGTTACATCCTCAGCCTTCTTTCCAGAGATGATGGATTTTTGTGAATCCAACCGGATTGTGCTGAAAGGACTGCAGGAGGCCTTGGACTCAGAGGCCACAGCCAGCAGCAGCTCTGATGACGAGTCAGAGAACGACATGCTTTTACCTTTGTAAGTAACAACAGTTAAAGTTTGTTTATTCAGTTAAATGTTTAATATTGTTTAAAGGGTTGTGATTATGCAATGCCCCTGGGTGGTTCTGGGCTGTAGTTTGGAAACCTTAATCATTGGATAATTGTTTCGGGCTTTTAATCATTTATATGAGCTATTTTTTGTTGTTTTTTCTTAAAAAAAAACACTTCTATAAATTAAAACAAAAAATAAAATAAGTGCTATCATATTAGATTTGTGTAAATTTTCTTTATTCCATTCAAAATTATGTATTTAGATTAAAAAACACATGCCCTGTTTGAGTTTTTTGTTAAATGTCTCTTAATAGGTCATAGAGAACCATTTTTGGTTGATTTATAAGGTCCTGGTGTTTGGCTTCGCCTCATTTTGTATAAATGTGCATTATCAGTATTAGTCAAAGTGAAGCTTATGTTGTCCTGCTTCATTCATTTCAGGGCCAGATTTGATTTGCTTTTGTTATCAAAGTTCAACCATCGGGTTTACGGGTCTATAATGGGTGGATTTTAAGGTCTTTCTCTTTAGCATTTATTAACATAAATGTTATAGAATGTTAAATGGACAAAATTTATATAGAGCTTTTTTACTTGTACTAATCATCAAAAGCACTTTACTCTCATTTATACATTGATATCTGGATCGGAAGGCAAGGTGGAGATATTCAGTATGTTATCCTAGTGCACATCGACATATTACAGGGGGAAGTTGGAATTAGACCCACAACCTTCCTACTGTCCACTGATTAAGAGTTGGCTATAGAACGAAAGAATGCTGTAAATCAGTCTGTGCAACATTGCAAACAAATAGTCATGTTATAAACTAGTGTTGCACCGATACCAGTATCGGACGGGGCCCCGAAACTGCCCTAAAATGGTGGTATCGGTATTGGCAAGTACCAACAAATAGGGCACCGATACCATTTTGAGAGCCATAAGTTTATTCAACTATTGTCACCCTCTCCTGGTAGGCAATAAAAAGTTCTACTGGATTCACTTTGTATTAGATTTTTTTCCTGCTTTACAAATGTAGGCAACTGCTTGACAAAGCCATGATGGCAATTATTTTACATTATTATGGTATCAGAATCGGCCGATACTGCACAGCCAGGTATCGGGTATCGGGGCCAAAAAATGGCATCGGCGCAACACTGTTATAAACCTTTAAAGTTTGCCCTGCAATCGAAGGGTTGACGGTTCAAACCCCGACTCCGACTTTCATTGTCGTTGTGTCCTTGGGCAAGACACTTCACCTGCATTGTCTACTGATGGTGGTCAGAGGGCCCGGTGGCGCCAGTGTACGGCAGCCTCGCTTCTGTCAGTGAGCCCCAGGGCAGCTGTGGCTACAATGTAGCTTGCCAACGTGAGTGTGTGCGTGTGAATGGGTGAATGAATGTAGTG
>NW_015150657.1:25849-50041 GCF_000732505.1 Cyprinodon variegatus
GCGCTTTGGTCAAGTCTCCTAACTTGAATAAAGGCGCTATATAAGTACATGCCATTTACCATTTTACCATTTAAAAGTCCTACTGTGTATTATGCAAAATTAACTTTGCCGTTTCAGAATATGTGCGTTCTCATGTGCTCGTGAAACGTCATAAGCCTCAGCCCCGGTACTGTTCCAGTTCACAACACAAGACAGAGAACGGATGTTGATCTCATCCCTTTCTCTTTACCGAGCAAGCAGCAGAGCAAGTTCGTGTGTTCGAAACGGAAAGAACAGAGGTGTGGAAGACCCCATGCCAGCCTCCCCTCCTGCTCGGATGTAGTGTTTTTGCCTGTTGGACTACTGTGTAATTAAAATCTGGGGGAGAGTAGGTGTGCCCCGCCGCCTCTCCCATCCTAAACCCTAAGTGTCTAAACGCATTCCAACAGCCACAGGTGGGCCTGAGCATCGGAAGCAAAAACTGAAAAGCTGACCCACCTCCAGTGACCAGAATATGCCCACCCTGATGCCCTACATATGTATGTCTTAGAAATTATAATTGGGGCATAGGCCACCACCAGTAGGGGAGGACCCACGCTGTTAATAATGTTGTATTTTCAATTGTAGTACAATATGGGACCTTTATTATCGGTCTATATCTATAAGTAATGATACGTTTCTTGTTTTATCATTTCTAAATGGCTGAAAAATTAAGATTAAGATTAAGATTAAATCCTTTCCTCTGCCTACATCCCCCACAATGCTGTGCAGTTTTGATTTGAAGTATATTTAAATTATAGAACATAATGTATCATTATTGTTCAGGTGTCTCTCACGATACTCATTGTTACTCTTTTATTGCCCAGCCTTACATTTCATCACTATAAAAGGTTATGTTGAAGAACGTTTTGGAATTTTGATGCATGGTTTATCTGATGTTTATATTGGGTGTTTCAACATTTTGTAATATGTAATTTCTGGAAAAGACTGTCCAGTAAAAACATCCAGTCCTTTAACATAACCTGTGTTGAGTATAAAAGCGCCAGTGTTAGTATCTCACATGTGCAGCTGGTCTGTACAGCTAAATAAACCCGTCTGAGATTCAAGGTGCTGGAAATCCTTTGAAGCACAAAATTAGATCATTTCAGTGTCAGATGTGAAGTTAACTACTCATGCTGAAGAACATTTGCAGTGTTGGGGATTTAGATGACAGAATAGAGCTGCCATTCAAGCCGATGTTTCCTGCTTAGACCAGTGGAAAGAATGCATAGGTGCTGTTTAACTTTATTTTAGGGGGTGGAAGACAGCCAGTAAACTAGCACGTGAAGCAGAGTTCCTGTAGGGAAATAATGAAACATGCACACCATAAAATTCTGCTTTAATTTGTTGTTCTACTAAAAGTTTGTGAAATCTGTGTATGTTTGGATCCAGTGCTGCATGCATGTTTTATTTGGCCCCTTGGCGACATTCACACTGTGGCTGTCATAAGTACAGTTTTGTCCTCTCTGCTGTGGGTGTTCCTACATTTTTTTCTAAGCCAAGCACTCACACATGGTGGTTTCTTTCCATGCAGCAGTCATAACAGATCTGTCTGATGAGCCAGCTCCCTCTCTACCCTCAGGGTAAGAAATAAACATGCTCTTGTGTTCCACCCAGGATCTGCGATCTGTGTCTCCACTCCTCCCTGTGTCTACTTCAGAATGTGTGTCTCTCGGTTTCGTTTTAATGTCAGAGGTTATATTATAATTAAGTCCCTCCTCAAAATGATATTCAGTACATCCATTATGTGAATTTTTGCTGTATAAATACATTGAATTTAATCCTTGCAGCTACAATTTAATTAAAAGCTTTCCATTTAAATCAGATTGGAACTATTTGGTTTTTATAAATAAATTCTCAGGATAGGATAAACGTTTGAATCTGCATGTTTACATGTACTTTATAAAAGGCTCATAAATCTTTTCGGATTCTGTTAAATCAAACTAAAAGTTCATCTTTCGTAATGAAGGATATAGTTTTGTTTCTTTTTAACTATTGTCAGACACATTCCTTTAGTATGCAATAGGAGGTTGTTTTTACACCTGGAGCGAACCATTTATGTGCCTACAGTACAGTATTCAGAGGGCTGCTTGGGAGTGGTGCAAAGTGTTGTGAAAGAAGCGATTCTAGTGAGGTGAAAGGAATGTTTTTGGTGATTACAGCGAAGCTGTATTGTGACGTTCTCAAAGTGAAATTCACAGTAGTTGAAAAATGTTATCTTTTTTTGTATTTTTATGTTCCAACACCCAATCAGGGATTAGATATGGATGTGATGCAGGGCAAAGGAGTGCATCAGAGACAAGCTATTTCAATCACAATAAGGAAAATAATGTTGACATTTTTAGAGGTTTGTTAGGGGCTTTAAATAAATCTAATTCATTTAGTCTTAGAAGGACTTTTAAATAATTCTTCATTCGTTATCCTCCCTTAGCTGCATTGCAGACCCCAGCCAGCCGCTGCCTCTCCTTTGCTCTGGTGTTCTCTGCCCAGCAGACTTCCCCCGTGTTCCTTACCTCCATAGTGGGGCTTGGCTGCGCTCTCTGCTGGTGTTCTTGATCTGATTTCCTGCTGGTCCTTTCTTAACTCCTGAATGCCGTCTCAGTGGAAAGCAGTCGTGATCCAGCCGTAGCTCCTAGATTCCCTAAACTGGAAGCGTCTACAGAGAACCTGCTGCAGCCTGGGACACTCATTTCTTTATTCTACTTTCCAAAGTAAATAAAGCACTGCGACTCAGTCAGTAAAATCCAAATCTGCCACATGAAGCCGAAACCAACGACCAGCAGATTTAATGATGTAGTGGAACCTTTTGCCTGTCATGGGGATTTTATAGTAAAGATGCAATTTTATTATTTTTTTTAATTTATATGCAATTTTTTTATAATTTTTTAGCTTTGACCCTCTGATATTATTAATAGCTGATTTTGATTCCTTCTTTCGTACTTAATTATGAGAAGTTATAGGAGCAGCTCTAAAAGAAAATTTTTTGTGGTCTTTGTGTTTAACATAACACTAACT
This sequence comes from Cyprinodon variegatus, assembly GCF_000732505.1. Taxonomy (NCBI): domain Eukaryota; kingdom Metazoa; phylum Chordata; class Actinopteri; order Cyprinodontiformes; family Cyprinodontidae; genus Cyprinodon; species Cyprinodon variegatus. The sequence goes on from NW_015150657.1 coordinate 28,883, forward strand.
ATTCATATCAGGAGCGAAGGTAAGACCCCTTCCTCCTCTGTGTAAAACAGGATCTTATAGGTTTGATATTATAAATTGCCTTTAACAACTTTTATTGGTGGTTAGCAGAATTAAGACATGGGTATATGTGTAAAATGTAGATTATGTTAAAAGAAATTTCCCAAAGGCTGCGTCCTGAGGGCCACATTACCTACTTTGTTGTATGCTTATTAGAGACACTTAGTAGAGAACAATTGGAAGCTTCCTTTTGACCTAATAAGATAATGTCATTCTACCTCATAATGATAGAAAATGTGAAAACTTTAGCCATAAGTCAATCTGCTCATGCTACAAATGCAGTATGGATCGGAACAGAAACCTTGGTGGTGAGAACAAACATTCTCATGTTGACATATATTCGCAGAATTTTGACTACCGGTAGTTTTTGTTTTGTTTTAGTGTGATAAATTAACAGTTTCAGCAACACTACAGTAAGAGGAGCAAGCAAGGCATTCATTTTTTGTTCACTCCTCCTCTCTTCCAGTCAGTGCTTGGCAAAAATTCCTGGAATTTCCTCATTGTACAGATGGAAAGAGTAAAGGGTCGAGCCAAGACTGGGCATTGTCTGGGCAATTAAATGCTCAACAAACAGCCTTCACTGAAGAACAGTGAACAGGCTGGATTTGACTTCTTTTTTCTTTATCTCAGTGTGGTGACTTTTGGTACTTAAATAAACTCAATTCAAAATTAAAAACCACCCTCTGATATGTAGGGAACGTGGAAGTATAGAGTCTGTAGCTTTCTCTAAATCCTAACCTTTCCTTTGTGTCTGACTGTTTGAAATGGGGGAGTCCCTGTAAGCCAAGGTCCAACAGCACTGTCATGGCAACTGGTGCACAGCTGAACTCATCCATACAAACTCACACATACTAGTTTCTGTTGTAACCTTTTCACATGATCAATTTTATTAGGCATACTTTATTCATTTACAATGCGGTCTTTAAGATAATTGCTTCCTGTGAGTTTGGGTGCTTGTTTATACAAAGGTGAATCTGACACACTGGGAGGTGAAATTAATATAATCATCTAACACTCACCTTGTATCAGCAGGAGCAGCAGCAGCAAAATGCAGTGGCTGGAAGAAAGAGCAGAGCTAAGTAGCAGATGGACCTGGCTGCAGCTTCGTTTGTCTGAACTGGATGAGAGAAAAAAGCAGCTGGTGGAGATCCACAAGCAAATCCGCTCGACCAAGGTATGACTGGAATGAGAGATGCCGGTTAACAGAAACCAAAGGTGTACAGCATGATATACCCTGTCCAGCAAAAAGGCAGAAATCTGTTTGCTGTTTGACAAAACTTTTTGTCAAACAGTAAACATACCATTTATCACTGCCAACAGTCTACATCTAAAACATGATTTTGTTGAGTGAAAGCAATGCTGAACAGAAGACTAAAGGTGAAACCTGCNAAAGTTTGACCTGCTTTGCATCTTGAAGCAATGGGCTCTATGCACAAGTCCACTACTTCCTGAACTTACTGTAAGGCAGCTCATGTGTTTCCTGTCTTTTTCGAACTGATTATTTTAGGTGTGCCTGGCCTCAGTAACCATGACCAGACACACCTGGATTATTCAGTTCACCCAGTAATGACCAACAGGAAACCAAAAGCTGCCTTAATTTAAGGAAGTAGTGGACTTGTGCATAGAGCTATTTTACCGAGCAGGCTGATTTGCCAGTCGGGCAAAGGGCTCCTACGTCATGGAGTCTACTGATTATTTGCAGACATGGTTTTACAAAGCGACTGCATTGCTGTGTTTACCTTTGAAAGCCAAACAAACCTGTCAATGTTCATGAGTTCGCCAGACTCCCAGAGATGGAACCACTATGGGGAATATCACTACAACCTCCAGAAGCTACATCTGGATGACGGTCGCTTTCAGCTTCACTTCCACCTATCTGTGACCCAGTTTTTGGGCCCTGCTGTCCCGCATTGCGGGGTTGAATCACCCATACAGCAGAGGGTTTGGTGCAACAGCATTTTGGAGCTCAGACAGGAGCAAAATGCAGAAAAATCTGTGCGAGAACACCAGCTGAAAGAGAACCAGAAACAAGAAGTTGCTGCCAGCTGTGTCTCCCTCTGGAACTAAGGAACTACAGAAAGAGATCGGATTAGCCCACCAGAGAAACAGCAGCAGCAGGGAGAGGCTACAGCTGACATGGGCTGGATATAGAGGCAAAATTAAATGAGCTCAATAGTAGATCAGATAAGTCAGCGAGGCAGAAAGTGCGCTGAAGGCGGCCTAGAGGCTAGGAGTAGAGGCAGAGGCCGATTGGGAATAGGATAGTGGGATATCGGAGAAGCTCGCAATGAAGCCAGAGCTAGGAGAGGCTATGACTAGCCCGAGCTAGCTTCTAGTGGCTAACTGCTAGAGGTGGCAGGAGTACAGCAGAGGATAAGCAAAGTTTGGCAAGTCAGACATCAGCGGAAATGGGGGAAAAGGCATCGGCTGCCCGGTGTCTGAGCCGGAGGTAGGAAGAAGAGTCCTTTTATGGCTACCTTAATATGGATTTTTTTAAACCCATCTAAAATCATCTTAAGAGCATCCCTATCTCATCCTTTGTCAACAATATAAACAAAAAAAAGGTTGTCTCCGCTGCCTTCTTTACTGTAACTCACAGCCACATCCTGATTGGATTTCATGATGCAAATGTAAACAAAACTTCTGATTTTTCAGCTTATACGAATTAAGCAAAGTGAACCATTCGCTGAGCTGAATTTGCCGCGTTCGCCTTGATCAGTTTTACTTCGCTTCAGTCCAGAACCTCCCTCTACATAGAGATAACATGGAAATCCTTCACTCCATCTGTGAAATTTGCTTTCGGTGTGAATGCACGTTAACAGTTGTTTGTTTTTTGCATCATTGAGGCATTTAAAATGGAACTAAGATGAGCCTAAGACAAAAATCCTAAAAACTCTTTTTTTATATAAGTAGTTTCCACTCAAGGAAGGAAAGCTACTTTTTTCAACTCTTGTTCTTACTTCTATCAGGATCAGCTGAAATCGCACTCAGCAGGTCCTGGCTTTATTAAAACCTAAAACAGAACCTTCTGAATTACCGACTGAGTTGAAATACTGTGCAATGTTAAACAAGGGTATTTAAATATGTAAAATGATGAATGCCATATATCAACGTTGTTTGTGTCTATGCGACTCTGTGTACATTTTAGGGTAGTGTGGTCCTTGCACAATCCCAGCCACTGACTGACAGGCAGATCCAGCAGACCCTGATGAGAGAAATGGCCAGCCTGTCCTGCACGGTGTCAGATACAGAGGCTGAACCCTGCAGCCCAACACGCCTTCTGTACAACATAGAGAAACAGGTAAGAGGATGGAAGCCACAGATACACCAATGATACCAGAATGAATCAATTCCACCTTGTCTGCAGAATATAGTTCAAGAGATTTCTGCCTTGTAATGTTAGGTTCTAGTGTGAGACTGAGAGGATTTGCCTCATCAATCAAATGGTGCTTTCTGTTAGAGCTGTGTGCAGGGATGGTAAATTAGACGCTGCAGGTGGAGGGAATAAATTGCCTCTCCTTGATGATGTCAGGTGGTTCTAATTATCTTGGGAGGGGTGATGGGAATTAAGTGTTACAACAGTTGAAGTTGACATAGAACTACATGCTAATATGAAGCTGTATGTACCTTCAGCCTTAATGGAAGTGAAAGTTAAATGTTCATTTGATGGTACAGTTTTTTTATATATAGATATTTATGGACACATTGCAAAAGAACATCACTATTGGGAAATTCTTTAGTATTTTCTGTTTCGTATTTCCGCATCAGTTGGATTATTGCAGCCAAGGCTGAATGTGTCTGATTAGGTGAAATTTGGTAGATAGTTTAATAAAGCCTAAGTTTCATTTCGTCTGTGGGATTAAATGCTTGAATTTGCTGTTTCCTCTCTGCAGAGCGCCCAGCTCAGCCAGATTGTAAACAGTCTGATGCCTCCTCTGAGTGCTTCGCCTCTTTCTAAACAGCCTTCAAAGGGAAGGAATAGCTTCACAAGGTGCGTTGAATTCCTAATTAGTACTGCTCTTCATTTTGGTTCTTGGATATCTTCAAAGTCTTTGAAAGGTTGAAATTAATGTGTGAAGGTCCAAAGGAAATCTGTCTGTTCCTTGTCTGTCTTGACAGCTGCACATTTAACCTGATTCATCCTTGTTGTTGATGTAGGTTACAGGTTGGGTAGAGTTTAAGTTACCAAAGCTCTGCAGGGTATTTTTAGTTACATTTTAAGAGGTTATCTTAGGTCATATCATTTGCTTTGACCAAGTCTAATGTGACGTCTTAGTCATTTAAGCTATTTGCAAAACATTTTTAATTGAGTGGAGCATTAAAATTCAACAGTTTTTGTTTTTAAAAACTAGATCCAAACCAATTTCCATATCAGAGCTAATATTAAGGTTATTCTTGGTTGGGTGAAAGAGCAAAGATCTATCTACAGCTGCATGTTATCCTTTTACATATCATATCTTAGACACAAAAATGCTGCATTCATTTAAAAAAAAAGAAAAAGGATGTTTTAAATATTTTATAGATAGATGGATTTTTGTCATACTGTTAGAGTGGAACAACATTTAAGGAAAAAAATGAGAATAAAACAGACCCCAGTCACCTTCTCTCTCACCTCTGTTGGGAAAACGCTGCATATGGACCCATAAAAGGAATAACTTGAATACTTATTATTTAATTATCAATCTTATAACAAATCCAAGTAAAATGAAATGGATGCCTTTGTATGACTATGAGGGTTTTGTGTTTCAGATCTGCTTGTACAGCTTCAGAACAAAAAAACAGTGCATGTTTTGCTGAGAACAACCTAATTGGAGCTTTTCTTAAACATCAAAACAGTAAATGTTAAACAGATTTCACTGTACTCATTAAGGCATACACTTTAAATTCTGCTTGATGTTGTATCACAACTTTGCATGACTTAGCGATTTAAAGAGAAAAACAAAAGGAGATGATTAAAAAAACGTGGGGATTTTCTTGACTTTTTCAGAATCTCTCTGACTTTTGTTTGAACTCCCAGGGCCAATCCCCTTTCCGGAAAGACTGGCAGCTGCACTGTTTTCCACTTCTGAAAAATATTTATCTTTGTGAAGGAATTGCTCGGAACTGCTTTATAAACCAGACTAATGATCAACCTTGAATGCATTTAATGATTTTCTAGCTTGATGGATACACTTTCAGAGCTTCTGTTTTCATGAAAATGTTCCTTTTAATGATTAGTTGATCATTATCAAAGAGAAGCAGCCCCCTCTTAGCTCCTTTTTGTTTTTGTTTTTTGCAAAATAAACTGTGAAATACATAACAGATTGTAGAGATTTTTATTATGAATATAGGAAAAATGAAATATTGGTTGTATTAAATTAAACCAAATGCAAAAATATATTTTCTCTGTACCCTAAATGCACAAACACCGACTAAGAAGCCAAACTTGCTTTGCAACGAGGAAGATTGAAGACAATTGAAATATAAAACCCTGAAGATATTAAATGCAGGAGATATATTTTATTCAACTAAGACTACTGTAGCATATACTGATCTGAATGACTGTGGGAAGCAGAAGGTGAGACACCATATGGCTGCAGAGTCAGGATTTTAGGTCTTAATCTTATGTTGTGGCTCAGAGTCTTAAATCTTGCTGATGCTTGCGATGGTGCTTTTTAATCCTTAGCTGAAGATTTTGTCAGATTTTTTTAATACTGTACAGTTCTGTACTGTGCTTACATTATTATTATTTTTTTCTTTATTTTGTGTGGGTGGGAAGCAGTAAATCAACGTTGTTTTACTCAGGCCTGACCTAAATAATGTCTTTTGGTCCTTCAGCCATCTTACTTCTCATTCTTTAGTGAGGATTAAAAAGGAACATGCAGTTTAAAGGCGTTTCTGCTTTTTTATTTCTTATTTACCAAGAGAAAAAGTATCTGAATCAGTTGTTTTAATCTATAGGAAATGTTGAAAATGAAAAACACCTGAAATGGGGCTGGACAATGCAGTTATGCATTTTTTTGTTTTTTGTGACTGTATTTTTGTAAAATCTGGATTGTCTTTTACAAATTCACCACTTGGGTTCCCATAGCGAAGTGACATCATTTTGAAACTTTTTGACCTAATGTGCACTCATAACTGATAAGCTAGATCACTTTTTATTACCGCTTGCTGTAAACATTTCTTGTTATATTTTCAATGTTTGTTGAAAAACATGATTATTTTTACAAGCATGTTTCCCTGCTTGAATTTCGTTTCCCTCCAAATTTAGTTCACCTCCCAGAGGGAATACCTGAAAGCCAATCTAGTTTTTGAAGGCAGTTTATTTCAGTTTTTTTATGAAACAATTGAGAAAAAAACGAATAATGTGGAAGGATATGGCTGAGATTTTCAGGCCATATAACCCAGCCTTTGCCTGAAATAACATCCTTTTTTTATTGCCCTTTTGAAACATAAAATTTTCACAATTAAGCTAAAATGGTTTAATTGCTCGGCCAAACCAATAAAAAAACCCTCTGCAATTTGCCAGATGCCTTAAGTTATTTACATACATTTGGAAGAAGGTGCTCTTATCTGATGAGACAAAAGGAAATTTGTAAAGTGGCATATTAAAGATTTAAAAAATATTGAACGCCTAAAAACTTAAACCAAAATTTTCTAGCTTCTAAATTAAAGAATCAAAAAACAATGATAGTTTAGGCATTATACAACAGGACACAAATATATCTTGCACTGTAGAATAGGGCACATTAGGTTAAAATGAAGAACAACAGTTAACTCACCTAAAATCATAGACATAGCTAGAGCTAAAAGTCAGTAAATTACTTTCAAAAGTATTGCACCACTGGCGTCATGTTTTTTTCAGACATGCTAAGCAGATACAACATACAGAAGGACCCTTTCTTATTGACTTGATAATTATTAAGGAATCAGAAAGGTGTTGTTAAAGCAACATTGAAGGGCCAGAGAGCCACATGCTTCATGTTTCAGACCTCTGGTTTAGATCCGAGTTTATGTCCAGGTCTGAATCCAAAAGTGAACCCTTGGGAAACTTGGAAAACAAAAATCAGAATGTTTTCTGTATTAATCTGACAACGCTTGAGCTGTTTCCCCGAAATATTTCTAGATTTTAAAAGCTGATGAAGACAGACCCCCTAAAGAAAATATGTTTCCACATATTTTTCATATGTTTCAAAAATAAAAACAAATTGAAATCGATTTACCTATAAAATTCTGATGCCTTTGGTTGTAAGGTTTTAGGAATAGGAATAATTCTGCAGGGCATTATCTGGCTGGACAAAATCTGTATGGTGTGCTGATGTTCTGTTATTTAGGATCTGAGGTATACTGTAAAATAAAGGCAATCAAACAGCCGTTCTTTGTCAAGCCTGATTGCCTGAACATCCGTTTACTCCTGTCAGTGGAAATAAAAGCCTTATGTTAATAGAGCTGTGGTGTAAGATGGTATATGTAGTTGTCCTTTCCTCGTGTTTATTGGTGTGACACATCTGTTGAAGCAGCACCTTTTTAGTGCATGACTAAGAACTATGGCATTCTTATTATCTCATCTGATCTGTTTCTCACAGCGTTCATGGAAAGGATGATGTTTTTCTAACTGGGACCTCCAACAGAAGGACATTTAAAAGCAGAAGGCTCCTCAGGGTCGATGCATCATGTGTTTGTGCCCGCACCCGGCCCCTGATCTCATACCACAAACGCAAATTGTTGTCCTTTACCCCCTGTAACACCGCCAGATCACCGGTATGCTTAAAGACACCCCATCATTTGACTTTTTCTTGCTAAAGCTTAGCAAAATATAGATGCCAAAGAGCATATGCATATTGATTTGATCATTGGGAATTAAAAAGACATGCCTCCTAAATTATTTTCTTCACAATATAAAAACAACTTAAGAGAAAGGACAGGCTGCATGTTCAGTTTATATTGCTGCTCTCCTTTTTGTTTGTTTTGAGGAATTTTGGCTTAATGTTGAATTTAGAATACCTTCTCTAAATGTCAAAGAGTCTACTATTACTATGCTCTAGTGATGAGCTAATATGAAGTGAAGTAAGATTTTTTATGTCTTATTTTCTTTGTTTATTCCAGAAAGCAAGAAAGTCCTTATCTACTCTTCTCTCCACTTGCACCTGTGAATCTGTTTGTTTGTGCTCTGAGCTTGACTGTAGCTCCAGATCAAGATTTCACCACGTGGAGGCTCTTTCCCCTGGAAAATCTTTAGGTTAGTTATGGCTCTGGAAAACATATCTTGTTGTTGGTGCAGATCAGCTCCTGTGCTGGCTGCTGAAGATTTTGGATTTATATAAAATCCAAAAAGTTTTTACAATTAAGGTCCATTCTGCCATGATTTCATTCAAAACCATCTTTATCAAATGAAATGACACAATATTGGTATTTAGAATCCATACAAGTCTAATTAAACATGAGATATTTGACAAAATCTATTTTTTTTCTTACACTCTTAATATATATGTGTATGTATGTGAAATGTCACATTAAATATATATCATACCTTCTTCCCCCCATCTTGTTAGTAAAATTCTGTTTAGTCCATGAAAAACCTACCGTATTTTCACGACCATAAGGCGCACCGGACTAAAAGGCGCACTCTCAGTTATGTGTCCCATTTCTGTATTTAACACACACATAAGGCGCACCGGACTATAGGGCGCGTTTTTTATATACAGGTACATGTCCTCTACTACCTTTAAATACCTCAAAACTGAGTATGACTGTGCTTTATTCATGTATTTATTACAAAGTATTAATCAAACCTGGCAGCTGGCCTTGAGTCAGACACATCCCAGATGACACAGCGCTGTGGTCACTCCTAAATTAACTTAAAATCCTGAAACCTGCTGACGGAATATGTTCGCTTTTATTACCGGTATCCTGGTGCCTGCAGCTAAAATTATTTAGATGAAAAACACCTGCCAGCAGCCGCGGTGAACGAAAGGATTTCTCCTGTCAGCGCACCGCTGGTATGTGGGGGTCTGAGCGCCTCAGACAGAAATAGATAATCTGGATGAACTGACTGCAATTATTAAGTTTTCAGGTGGACTTTCTCACTTAAAAACATATTTATACTTATTTATTCCCACTGATCACAGCAAATATAGCTGCAAGATTTAGATTATTTAGATGAAAAAACACCTGCCAGCCACCGCGGTGAAGAGGAGGAGGAGACGCGCCCGCGGCTGTTGAATTAAGTTTTCAGGTAGAAAAATAGAGTGGGAGCAAACCTGAGTATGATTGTGCTTTATTCATGTATTTATTACAAAGTATTAATCAAACCCATCAAAGTCATCATCCTCTGTTATCCTCAGCATTCCTCTGAATAAAACAGCTGCGCTAAATCAGACATGCCAGTTTCCCCTTCTGCGCTGTCAGTCACTTTCCGTGCAGCGCAGCTCCTCAGAAATGATGCCGGCTTTTGCGAAAGCTTGAACAACAGAGCCAGCAGACACAGTCCATCTACAATCCATCCGCAAACGGTGGCGTAACTTGCCCGGCGCTGCCTTCCATTTATCATGAAACTGTGGTCTCAGTCTGTCATCCATCGCTCCCACGCCGCTCGCAGCCTTACTTTGAACGGGCGCGTCACACCGATGTCGAGCGGTGGAAGTTCCTTTGTCAGACCCCCGGGATAACGGCGAGCACAGCGTTCATTTGATTCATCTTTTTTTCACATCGGCTGTGAAATGGGCACGCAGCGATGGTGATGCGTGGAAAAAAGCACCTGGTCTCCTCACATACACCTGCCTTTCATCATCTCCTCATTCATCCAGCCTTTTCATTTGCATTAATATCATCAGAGCGCTGTGTCTCGCTGTCAGCTCCCAGATCAGCTTCTCTGATTGGTTGATGCGGCGCGTCCAGCAGCAAAACTTCAATTTTTCCATCTGAGCAGCAGCAGCGCGTTGGCGGTGCGTCAGATGCTTAAACGCTCCCGACGTGCTGCACCAAAATGCGCTGCAGGACCTTTTACTGCACCTATATGCGCGTCAACCATTGACTTTGCATGTAAACTCGCTGCTTCTGCTGCACCTGCTGGGTCCGGTTCACACCGATGTCGAGCGGTTGAACAGCGAGCACAGCGTTAATTTGTTTCCCCATGTTTTTCACATCAGCTGTGAGACGGACACGCATGGAGTTACATATTAACAGCGATGGTGAGGGGTGGAAAAAAAACACCTGGTCTCCTTACATTCAGCCACTCTTTCATCATCTCCTCAATGAGGTGGTCTCAAAAGTCGCAGTTACAACACACATAGGGCGCACCGCACCATAGGGCGCACCGCACATTTTGAGGAAAAAAAAAGACGTTTAAGTGCGCCTTATAGTCGTGAAAATACGGTACAATAAATATGAAGGGAATGATTAAATTATTTGCTAATATCACGCCACTTTAAGTAGTTGGCATTGCTTCATCATTATAGTAACTTAAATGCAATAAAATGATCATAATCATATATTTTCGGCCTCAGTAATTTTAGAGCTGCCTCGTATGTCTTGGATCTGTGTGATGTCTAAAACAGTGTAGCACATACTGGTCATGGTGGGAAGGATTTTTTTTACAGATTATTTATAAATTTATCTGGGATCTAATGTGAATCTAGAAATAATTAGGAAACCTTTGAGCAATTCATTGTTTCAATTGCACCTGTTTGTTAATGAAATATGAACAAATTGTCCTTTTTGAGAGTGAATTATTAGCTGATTTAAAATAACCAGTTGAGGAAAATGGTACTAATTTTTTGCCACCAAGTTAAAGATTTTTACTTTCTCCTCCCAGGCATGTCTTCAAGTCATCATGTTCAGAAGATTATGGCCAGAGAAGAATGGATCCAGAAACCTTTAGTTTTTAATTCTAAACTGTTGAATCCACCAAACTATGGGAGAATCAGCTCCTCTCCAAGGCACAGTAAGATTTTTTTTATAAATAACCCTTCCCTTCCTTTTTTCTGCTGAGTTTGATGCCTTTTATTCTACTTTACTTAAAAAAAAAATAAAAAAATCAGAATCCCACATATCAGTTAGACACTTTAATAGCAATTTCACCAATGATCCTGCAGTTCCTAACCAGTTGAGGAAAATGGTACTAAACCTTCTGAATAAAGACTTCAAATTAAACGTTTAATGCAACCATCACATTAGGTTGTTGGTATTGCATGTATAAAAATTCCCCTGACTTCAGCTCCTTAGAAAGCCACCATTGGGTCTTACCAGGTAGTTGAGAATCAAAGGCCAATAAGACAGGAACGATCAACACAGAGTCAGGGTTCAACCAAAACTTAACACATTTCCTGTGGAGGGAATGCATAAGTTATACTGAAAAAAACTCAGGACTTTGGTTATTAACTTCTCATATATAGGTAATAAAATTGCTTAAATATATAAATGTTTATAAAATACTTTAGAAGTTTAAGAAATGTTTTTAATTGTATTTAAAGTCTGATGCTTGCTCGGATATTAGAATTCCTGGGCTCAGCCACAGTTCTTCCAAGCTTACTTGTAAAAACTATATGAATTAAATATTTGAGCAATGCAGTTTAAATAATATTACATAACTATTAGTATTACATAACTGCAATAACTTGACGGATGATCTCCGATCTCTGTATCTTTTGCAGAACGAGTAAATACTTGAATGTCCAGTTTTCCAAACCTTTTCTTTTTATTCCTGTTAGAAGAACCACACTGTCTGCCTAAAGGATTCTGTGAACTAACAACAAATTGTGTTTGTGTGGTTTTCCATATTTATAGATTAGGATTTTATTTCTACATTAACATCGTAAAACCCCCATGGATTTGTAATCCTGAAATGGCTGAAAAGCTAGTGTGCACAAAGGAGCCTGGTTGAATATAGATGAAAATGTCACATTTTCAGCTCCCTGCTGATTTCATTTCAGTTTTAATGATTTTATTCTGTTTTTCAAACCCAGAGGGAGGCAGTCTGTCAGTAGTAGATTACTCAAAAATGACAACCTAACATCTTTATTTAGAGAATGTGGAACCAAAGTCAAATTCCTTTTCTGTGTGCCCAGACTTAGTGAAAAATGTTGATCTAAATATATCATTATTATGGTACCTTAATTTGAAAAGGATCATGCTTATCTTTCTGTCCGTCCTGAGCAGTGGTGTGCACAGACTTTTGAAGGGCAGGGGTGGAAAGAAAAAAAGGGCAAATATAGTACATGCTTATCACTGCAGAAGATACGTTAGCACATGTTTTGCATTATTCATTGTTGCTCCTAATAGTCAATATAAGGACTAAACACAAAGAAATGTATAGAATAAAGACCAAAAGGAAAAAAAAGGAATAAGTTTTATTATAATTAGCATTTAGTTTACTATATAGTCTACTTACTACAAATTAAAATTACATTAACCTTTGTTTCTTTTTTAAAATGTATTTTCGCTCTTGCATTTTTTTTTGTTTTGGAATGTAATTCAATTTAGTTTATTTAAATAGCGCCAATACATGACGCATATCATCTTGAGGCACTTTACAGCGTCAATTCAACCAGATCATACAGTCAGATTGGTTCACAGTTTATGATGAAGTTTATTGATTAAAAACAAGAGATTATTCAGTAATGGTCAATTCAGAATTAATCAAGTGCTTTATATGCTGTTCATAATAGCCCCATTTACACTACCCTCTGAAAAAAAAACAATCTGTGCCAAGCTTGGATCAGTTAACCTTGTGGTCGTCACACTGCTAAGCAGAATCATCACTGGAAATCATGTGGCACGGTAGGGAAGCTATTATTTTTATGAATGTCAGAAATGATTACGGATTCTGACTGTAAGGAGATGGCGCGGTCTGGTCATGAGCTCTTTGTTATTTGAGAACCGAGCCAGAACTGAACCCTACTGATGAACTAGTACCAGTTTAGCGCAGTTTGGTTCAGTTTGAATGCCATTTACACTCAACAATTATCCTGGTTACTGTGCTCGGACCCATCTCTGCACAGTTTCCAAAGGGTAGTGTAAATGGGGCTATTGAATACACCAGCCGGTCCAACTATACAAACACAGAGAGCTCTTTAAAAAACAGAAACAAAATTCAGCTAGCCGTAAATACAGAGATTCTCAAGAACTCTGCTTAAAGAAGATACATTTTTTTTTTTTTTTACCCATTATCATTTTGAGTTTAAAGATTATGCTCCAGATAACATGTTGTCTGGGGATCATTAGGATATGATCTTGTTCTGGAACCAATGCCTGAAAAGTACTATTTGATGGGACCAAAGCTGCATTCTATTTCCAGCACGGTTAAAAGTAAATACTAAGTGGTAAAATATGCCAGAAATAAAAGAGGCTTTAATATTTGTTCTGTCAGATTATTTAAAAAAGATAAATAACTTCAATGAATTCGGTAAGTGGAAAAAAAACTAAAAAAAAACAAACAAACAAATTACTTGAAATCTGGTACTGTGATTAGAAAGCGAAACTTACAAAGGTTGTCTTTTTGACATACAAATTTATCAGAAGGGAAGCTTAAGAAAATCATTAAAAGTCTGATTTATGCCCTGTCTCTATACTTCTAGGTAGGAAACATAAGCAACATGTCCGGCGTAATACGATGGGAGTCTTAGGTCTGTCACCAATCAGGTCGCCAGAAACTGCTTGGAGGCAGAACAGGCGAACCAATCAAAGAAAAAGGAAGAGAAGACGACTTTTTAGTAAAGGTGAATAATGTTTTCAGTATGTTTTCAATGCTTAATGCAGATGGCACTGGCTGAAAATGATGTTATGTTTAGTAGTTTAATAGTATCTCTGAGATTTTACACAAATGGTCATGTCTAAACAACTGCCAAGTCTAGTAATTGATTTGAAGGGCCTTTTGCTTTTACTAGACAATTGTTCCAAATATTTATTACCTAGTGAAAAAGTTCAGCCATAATAATCAGAAAGATGGCTGCTTAAAGTTTGGCTTTCCCTATAATGCACTTCTATGGCTATAAACTGGGTCTACAGGGTGCTATTTTACTGTTACTGAGCATTTTTACATACATTTCTAAGTTGAGTGAAACACTGTTGGCTGTCCATGACTTTGTCTCACTTTTACAAAGCTTGCTATTTTGTGTGTAGATGATCAGGATGTCCTGTACCAGCTTTGCGATCTTGGAGACAGTTCAAATGAAATGCTTGAGGAGAACTTTGGGCAGTTCACGCTCAGCTGGGCCTCACAGGTAGCACACTAAATGTTATTCCATTGTTTGTCCATACATACTTTACAGTAGTACCAGTAGGAAAAGCCAATTAATGCTCAATGTTTAAAATTAGATGTCATTTATTTGTACATTACTATAGTAATTTACTTTAAATAACAAAACTAATACTCTGTGTAAATCACTCTAAAAGTAAGGGGCTTTATTTTATCCATTCAGCATCTTTGTTTCATAATTGAAGGTAAATCAACTATAAGTTAAATGACTTAAATGGTTAATAATTATTAACATTTCAGCTGAAAGGCAGGAAATAGAAAATAAAATCATTTTCAAAACACATAATTATAAGCATACACCATAAGGCTACGTTTACAGTGCAGGTCTTAATGCTCAGTTCTGATTTTTTTTGCAAAATCCGAAAAATATGCGGCTTGTATCGGATCTCCTTTGTGAACTGCATTCATACAGCTTAAGTGTCCCGCATGCGCAGTAGAGGATGCAATGATGTCACAAGCAAGCGTGCTCTGTGTTTACTGAAGTAAACATGGATGGTAGTGCTGGAGCTCGTCTAGCGATCCTTCCCAACCTTAAAAACTTACTAAAGATGGTTTAAAAAAAGACTGCACCCTGCATTATAGTCCACCATGGTTGTTGTTGTTTTTTCTTCTAGCTTCTGGGTAGCAAGATGCCGAATAATGACCTTCGTTGAGTATTAATGACATTTAGATCAGATGAACGCGACCTGGCCGTTCAGACACAGGTTGCATTTGAAAAGATTAGATGTGTGTCGGATTCAGGACCACATAGCCAAGTGGCCTAGATCGCATTGGAAAAAATCTGATCTGTATTGTTCAGACTGCCATGAAAAGGTCAGATACAGGTTGCTTACGGGCAAAAAAAATTGAATTTGGGTCACTTCAGGCTGCTGTGTGAATGTAGCCTAAGTTTACTATTTCTAATTTTATTTGGTGGAAGAGGTTTATTAAAGTTTGATAAAATTTTTAAATTTCATTACCAGACAATAGTAGTTTGTGAAGAATAAAAACCCAGCGAAGCCAATTTTGGTTAAACTAGTGAACTCTCTTGTCCTAGCAGATGGAGTTTCTTAGGTTAATGAATGAGCTCACCTGTTTTTTTCTGTGTTTTTTGTTTAATATCCTGTATCATCATGTCACCTATATTGTCAGTTTAACAGAAATTATTGTTTCCAAGCACACAGTTAATTTTATGTATGAGAAAAATCATAGACAAACCTGAAACTTAAAGCAGTGTCCACACAATGAGAATCATATGTATAGAAAGTCTTCACTTTACTCTAGATGCTCATATTCAGAAATAACTGATGGTTAAAGTTCTGCTCAGGAATCCACCTGGTATTCAGTAACAGCTAAAAGCTTCCAGATCTTCCCTATTTTCCTCTAAAATAATCCTGTACATGTTGGCAAGTGAAGCAGGTGCTGAACTGAATGACCTACAGTAATGACATTTCCACTGAAGCAGAAAACGAAAGTAGCACAAAGTCAATAGCTTCATTTCCAGATGCAGAACAGTTGTTCCTAATTCAACAGCCCACCTCTTAATTCCAGCACCAGTCATAAATATGTTTCAGTTTACAAGTTTATATTTTGCAGCATGTCAATTTTAGAGCTTTTTCAGCTGGCTCCCTAAATCTAATGTTATTTCTGGTAGTGGGTTTATCACATAGAGTCCTTACAGTAGATGAGTAGAGCTCATTCAATTGCTCTTTATTTATGTTCACATGTTTCGTTTCTATTTAGGGCAAACAGGACAGAGGTCGTGTATACAACATCAATGACGTTGTCATTCCCATGACCCTTTCTAAGGTTGAAAAACTGCAGTACAAAGACATCCTGACACCGAGGTAAACAACAATAATGTAGAAAAAATAAAAAAGAATACACAGAATTCTGTGACTGTATTGACTCCAGTTGTTTGGATAGACAGATATATATTTCATGTTCTTTTTAAAAGAGATTTAGAAGTAAACTTGGTTATATTGATTAGAACAGTAATGGACAGCATCTGTCTTTTATTTAGTTGGAGGGTAATCGACATCCAGGCTCTTAAAGGAACCCAGATGGGAGAGGATCAGAAAGTAATGCTCACTATTCTGAACATTGACCTATTGATGTTTTTATTGAATAAAATGTTGATTTCATCTTACAGTGTGTTCTTTTGTGTTGTGTAAAGATTGAGGATCTCAGTGATGACGTCTTTGCTCGGAGGCACCTGGCTTTAGAACAGAAGGAGAAGCGGCGCTGCCCGTCCTGGGGAAACAGGGGGTGGTGCAGAGGCTCCACAAGGTGGCTACACACAAACAGACTCACTCACTAACATAGGGTTAAAAATGCACGCTGCTGCTTTGTTCATCTTTATATAGAAACGTGTGAAAGCTGGGTGTAGGGAATTGTTCTCATGGTAGTTTCCAGGGAATGCTTATGTTTTTTTTTTTTTTGTTTTTTGTCCTCTCCAGATCTGCCAGCAGGCTATCAGGTATCAGAGGCGGGGTGTGTACATCAGGGGAGGAGAGCTCTGTGGAGAGGAGGTGTTCTCAGCTGGATTCTGATGAGCAGCCGCGGTCAGAAGAGGGGCTGGTATGATCTCAGACTGTTTCTGAAACATAAATTAAAGAATATGATTGAGTTCTACTGAGAAAGGAAACGTCTCAAACCGCATCGTTCTCAGAGGGATTTGTTTAATTATTGATCACAATACCATCCTGTTTCCTCCCTCTCACTAATATATAAATTAATCATTCTTATTTGGGTTAATTATAATCCAGCATTCTCATATCAATATTTATTATTAGGAAACCAACAAATATTCTAGTTGTCATAGTTTTAACAAGAAGACTGTGACCAATTTGCTTTTAGGCTACTTATTGTCTCTTTAGTGCTTAACATTACTTGAATTAGTTTTCTATAACATCCCTATCCATACTAACATGTTATTTATCCTTTGGCATAAGAAAAGAATTTCAATGAGCAGTAATGAGCCTCATATCCTCAGCCTTTTTCAGTGAGGCTTCTGTGAGTTATAAAGCCTCTATTGGTTCTTCAGTCTACACAGATACTTGTCTCCACTTGTTTCCCCCGATCCTGCTTTGATTGTAAGACTCTCTGCTTCTATACTGTGATTTGAGAGGGAACAAGCAGCTACTTATCTTGGCTTTTCTAATCAGTGTTCGCGTCACTATAGATATGCTCTACTCCACGACTCTCCAGTCCTCATGCACCTCAGCACCCAAACAAACCACGATTAAAGCTGTAGCTCTGAGCTCAAAAGAAATAAAACAGACATCAAATAATTAATTTGATGCGGGGACTGATTCAAATGAAGCATTTAGCAGATGTTATTTTACAACTGAAAGAGTTTCATACACTGTTTACTTCTTATGATATTTGATAAATATTATAGCAATGATTTATGGTTGTCAGCCAGCAGACAAAATCCCCTCACACTATTCGCTCTGTGCTTACAGCAGCCTCAGGCACCTTGGGAATCCCGAGTGTTTCCTCTGGATGAGCATGAAGAAGCTGTTCTGCTTTCTGATGAAGTGAAAATTCCATCTGGATGGACAGAATCCAGCTGTCTTTCATCAAAGCCCTCAAGCTCCCTCCACTCCCCAACCCAGTCTGCCTGTACTACGCCGCCCTCTTCTGGCCAGAATTAGAGCTGTGTGTCCAGGGTCAGCTGAGGTTTTCTCTTTATAGGTAAAATAAGACGGCTTGTTTGGTCACTATTCATTAATACGACTTACTTCATTTCTAAAAGTCTAGAAGTATTCTATCCAACATTTATGTTATAGTTGGTTTTAAATAATTTAAATTAAGTCAATCAAGGGACAAATTAACTAATAGATTCATATCAGTTGGAATCGATAGTGGAAAGCGTCATGTATTATTTCTAATATTGTATGTTGACCAGTCAATTAAACAATATATCCTTTGTGTTTCAGCTCTTCTTACACGAGCCTGAAGAAATTCACCAGAAACCTTTTAAAGGAAGACTGGAAACAGTCACTGATCTTTTTTTATTGTATATTATAAATGTAATACTTTCTTACAAGAGTGAAATGTTTTATGGAGTATGTCACTGTAGTTTTAACTGGCTGCGGTTTGAGATTTTAATGTAAGTATTAGACTTTTTGTGATGTACTATAGTGGATTGATATTGGATATGTATTTAGTACATAGTATTTATTCTCAAAGTGCTTTCTGGAAAGATGTAAAGACTTAATAGTTCCGTTTGTTGATTTAATCTTTTAAAAATTGTTCACATGTGTTGTCATTTTTGTCCTGATATTTTTAATAAACAGTAAATGCTGTCATTGCAAACATTGTGGATTTTAATGCTTTTCCAAATTACTCTTTTGCATCATTTTTTGTTTTCTTCAGTGTCTTAGAGGTTACTAATCATTTTTCTAGTTGTGATTTGTTGAAATTTCAGGGATATAAAAAAATAGTAATGAATTTGAAATAAAAAAAAAAATCTAGGAAATTTATTTGTTAATTATGGTGGAAAATAAGTATTTGTTCACCCACAAACCAGCAAGATTTCTGGCTCTAACAGAGCTGTAACTTCTTCCTTAAGAACTCCTCTGTCATCCACTTGTTACCTGTATTATTGGCACCTGTTTAAACCTTGTCCACAGCCACAAACAGTCACACTCCAAACTCAACCATGGCCAAGAACAAAGAGCTGTCGAAGGACACCAGGAAGAAAATTTTAGACATGCATCAGGCTGGGACAAGTAGATCTACAATAGGCATGCAGCTTGTGAAAAAAATGAACTGTGGGAGAAAATTTAAGAAAACGGAACACATACAAGACCACTGATAATCTCCCTCGATCTGGGGCTCCACGCAAGGTCTCACCCTGTTGGGTCAAAATTATCATGAGAACGGTGAGCAAAATTCCCAGAACTACACGAAGGGACCTGATGAATGATCTGCAGAGAGCTTGGAACAAAGTCACAAGAGCTACCATAAGTAACACACTACACCAAGAGGGACTCAAATCCTGCAGTGCCAGACATGTCTCCCTGTTCAAGCCAACACATGTCCAGGCCCACCTGAAGTTTGCCAGAGAGCATATAGATAATCCAGAAGAGGATTGGGAGAATATCATGTGGTCAGATGACACCAAAATAGAACCTTTTGGTAAAACCCCCCCAAAAAATGTGGGACAATTCCAACACTTTGTAATCCATCTTTTTAAAGATCTTATTAAAGATCCATCTTCTTTTGTAGGAAGAAGAATGCAGAGTTGCATCCCAAGAACACCATACCTACTGTGAAGCATGGGGGAGGAAACATCATGCTTTGGGGCTGTTTTTCTGCAAAGGGGAAAGGAAAACTGATCTGTGCTGATGGAAGAATGAACAGGACCATGTATCGTGAGATTTTAAGCCAAAACCTCCTTTCATCAGTGAGAGCTTTGAAGATGAAACATGGTTAGATCTTCCAGCATGACAGTGATCCCAAACACACCGCCCGGGCAACGAAGGAGTGGCTCCATAAAAAGCATTTCGAGATCCTGGAGTGACCTAGCCAGTCTCCAGACCTCAACTCGATAGAAAATGTGTGGAAGGAGTTAAAATCTGTGCTGCTCTGTCACAGCCTCGAAACATCACTGCTCTAAAGGAGATCTGCATGGAGGAATGGGCCAAAATACCAGCTACAGTGTGTGTAAATCTCTTGGTGACCAGGTTATGTTACAAAGTATTGAGCTGAACTTTAGTGACTGACCATATACTTATTTTCCACCATAATTTACAAATATATTATTTAAAAATCCTACAATGTGATTTCCTGGATTCTTTTTTTCTCATTTTGTCAGACCTCTCTCATTATTCTAAGAAGGAGAACTTTAGTGGCTGACTAAATACTTTTTGGTCCCACTGTTTGTATATATGAATATATCTATAATTATATATGTATCCACACACACACACATATATATATATATATATATATATATATATATATATATATATATATATATATATATATATATATATATATATATATCGATTGATAGTCTGCAACATGGCACTTCTTACAGTACATCTCAAACTGTTGGTTTTAAGAAGATCTAATTGTGAAAAAGAAAACTTCTTCAGTCTGTTATGATGTAAGGCAAATTGTATCTTGAATAAATGCTAAATTCATTCCCTTTTAAATGTATCTATGAAAGTTAATGCTTGCCTCAAATACTTTAAAATAATGTCAGTGTAAAGGCATTCCTAAAACATTTCAAAGTCACTTTTCTTCTGGCCAAAGTTGGAGGGAAACAGCTTGTGCTTTAATCTTGAATGCATAATGCTGTTTTCCTTCACAACTAGAGAGAGGCCAGATGTTCAGATGGTTGCTAAAGTCACAGCCCCGATTTCATGAATTTATGTATCAAACTCCATACCAAGGACTTGTTACGTGTCCTGAAGAGTTGGAAACTCAGTTTACCCAACAAATTTTATAGCAATACACAATTAGCTGTTTTGAGGTCATTAACATGATTTATTAAATCAAAAGTACAGCACTTTATTTTAATTAGCAATATCCCATGCATGAGGATTTTATGAGAATAAGTGTTTTGAATACTCCTGTTAATTCAGAGCATTTTACAGCTTAGATTATACTCCAATCCCCATACAAGTGACCTTGTTAAATTCCTGTTCTTGCTTTTGATTGGAGCTTTGATTGACGGACTATGTTTTTTAATAAAACGTTAAAATTATGACTTACAACTTGTGTGGAACAGCCGCTTCTCTGCTAATAAATTTATCTAAAGCATCGAGTGATCTCAATGTAAAAGCAGAATCATTGGGGACTTCCTAAATTAGACAACAAATAAGCATAATGAAATGCATTTTAACAATATGCACAATAATTATATATACATA
>NW_015150657.1:50101-57638 GCF_000732505.1 Cyprinodon variegatus
AAAGCTCCATTTAAAGGATTTATTATTTTTTTTTAAACAACTATTCAATCACCAAATATAACAGTGAGTTTTTATTTTAACCGCTGGTACCTATTTTTTTTCCCTGCTTTTGCCTGTATAGATATTTCCCCCCTGTAAGGAACTGGCTTATTAGGCTATAGTAAATGGTAAAAGTGATTAAACATCCATCCATCCATCCATTATCTTACACGCTTGTCCCAATTGGGGTCGCGAGGGGTGCGACCCCAATTGGGACTATTTTTCATATTTATTAGATTTACTTCAAACATATGGAACGATGTAAGAAATAAAATAAAACCTTCCCTCTAGTCCAACAAGTCCTTAATATGTACATTAAATGCTTTGCTCTTTTAATGTAGCCTAAAAAGTATCAGAGAATAATATATATATAATGTTCTATAGCCTGCCGGTTTGTTATTCTTATGATAATTATGATAGACAATTTTTTTTTTTTTCAATTTAATTTTTATTTCTATCTGGGTGCAATTTTAACATGATCAAATAAAATTTTACTTATTTTTTAAGCTAAACATATAGGCTATCTTGCAGTTTCCTTTAAGCATCACTTTCTATTTTTCCATATTGAGCTGAATCAATTACCACTGATCGCACTTGTGATTTACTCTAAGTGTCCTTTTTTTTCCCTCATACCCCCGAAAAACGGCCGATGGTATTTTCTAGCAAAAGTCTTTCCCAGAGCACCGTAATAACGGACGTAAACAAGAACGCAGTCTGCGTGCACGCCTTGTCCCGGTATTACGGTAACTGAGAGTCTGCGGCGCCTCTGCGTCCGAAAGAGCCGGTGTTTTACTGGAAGACGCTGCGCCGAACAGGTAAAAGAAATTTGCTCTCCTTTTTTCACATTAACATCAAAACAAAAGCCCATAAAAAACATAACTCAATATTCGCTTAAAAGTCTGTGAAATTGACAGTCGGTGTAACCTTACCCTCTGGATAATAGAATATTATTCTAAGGAACTGAACCTCATACCTCTATGAGATGGGGGGAAAAAGATCCATTGTTTATATCATCAGAACTGGGTCTAGGTTCTGGTTGTTATAACATCCGGATTTTAAAGGGGCTGTTTTGCGGTTGTGAAATCACAGCTGAGCAACAGATCTAGAAACCTAGATTCTGAGGTGGGAGCGCCTCGCTGATTGACCTAATTGCCCTGCTGTGTCTTACTGCTCCAATTATAAACACTCATTCTGTGTGGTTCTAAAAGGATGGAAAAATATCTGCATTGGGCTTCTGAGAGGATCACAGATCTACTGCGGTGTCTGTAGAAACTTGGCTGGCTGCCTTGGTGCTGAATTACTGTCAGGCTACAGCGATGATATTGCACATTACAGGAAAAATACCCTATAGAGTCTATAAGGTTATTAAAAGCAATTACGGAAAACAGTTGCCTGCTATAATGTATTATTATTATTATTGCATTATTAATAACGGGGAAAAGAGAGATCTGCAAAACACAGGTGCTGAGTCATATCGGCTACCCCACTCTGATTGATCACACATATTAAATCCCCAGAATTAACATAAATGCTTTTGACACATCTTTTCAATTAAATTTCAAGTTTAATAACTGTAATACACCCATTGCAAACATATGGCAAAAATGATTTGCATGTTTTTTTCTGCTCTAAATGAGGGATTTTAGATTCATTGCTCCAGGGTAAACCTAATGCATCAAAATCAGGTGAGAAAGCCTGCATTGTATCCTCTCTGTGGTAAAATTTCTCCCTCTCAGTGGATATTTGGTTAGCTCATACAAGATGGATTTCTCACTCAGAGCATGCTGGCTTCAGTCACAGCTCATTTACATATTGGGGGTTGGGGTTAGATATTGATTTCCCTTTGTGGAGTCCACTTGCTCCAGTGTCTGCACATACATTTTGATGCCTCATGCATTCAGGATGAGGGTGGGATTTATGGAGTCCTGCAGGTTGCAGAGAGCTCCATGAAGGAATGTTTCTGGGTACGCTGTTACCCCTGCTTTCTCTTTTCTGCTGACAGCCATTCTTCTATAGGATCCCTTTTTTTTTACTTTGCATGTTACATAATTCCTAGAATAACATGAACGATCACAGCAAGTGGGTGTGATCTGCACCATCTGAAGGCATTCATAGTTCCAGTGTTCAGTCTTGCTTGCATTTATGTTTGAAGAATAGTCTTCGGTGATGCTGTTAGACACACACTTGGAGAGTTTTTTTGGTTTTGCTTGTTAGGCTTTGTGTACTGGTTGTGTTTGCATAAGGTCTTAAGAGAGGAACCAGACCTTTGAAATTTGCATGCTACCTTTTTAATAAGATAGATTTCAAAGTGTCCCAAATGTTATTTAATGGGCCAACCCAAAATGGCACATAGGTGTTAAATGAAAATGATAAATGATTTTCAGAATGTTTAGCTTTTTTTCTTTAGTAAAATCTAAAAACTGCAATGGTAGCCAACTCATTTTTAATCTCCTACTCTTAAATAAAATCCAGTGCAAACAATTTTCACCTAATTATTAACCATGTTCATCCAGGAATTAGTGAAGGACTTAAATATGCATACAAAACCAGTGTATCAGCATCTACTAGAGCAGGATACACCAAAGAGGAAAGGTTATAAAACTGTGGTGAAGTTTAAAGCAGAGTTTAGTTGTGGAAGCATCAAAAGATAATGTCCTGCAACTTTAAATGTGTGTGTTTTCAACATTCCTAATTTACATTATCAGTGCTCTGAAGGGTTGAATGACATTATTGTGGAGAATTCAGCAATGCCATTTTGGTGTTTTGGAGAAGAGGCATCCGTCTTCTCCAAAGGCATCCCTGGATTTGATCATCTCCCATCACCTAAAGTATGGAATAACAATGGAACCAGGACAGCCTTGCTGAGATATGGGAAGGAAACCATTGATCAGGTTCCCAGCTCAGGGAAGAGAACCCTAGAGGCTGCCTCCACAAATGTGGTGGCAGCATTATGCTGTTGAGAGGATTATCTCCGGCATGCAGAGAGACATTTGAGATAAAATGAGATAAAAAGATAAATTCTCAAAGACAATCTGTAGAATCTGTCACCAGATCTTAATTTTACAGCAGCATTTTGAGATGTGGGGAAATAACATGCATCTCCTGCAAATGTGTGATGCCATCATGTTGATATTAACATAAATCTCTAGTAAATGTTTCTGACGATTTGTTCAATCAGTTTCCTGAGAAATGATTTCTATTCTGAAGGCAAAAGGAGATCCAAGGGTGCTCATCTGGATATGAAAGTAACGTCCCCTTTGGTATTTCTCTTTTGATAAAACGAAATTAAAACTCCCTGATAATTTAGGGATTGGCCTAATTTTTAAAAAAATTTAAATGATTCAGATTAGACAGATAGACAGCTGGAGATGGCTCCAGCACCCCTCGCTACCCCAACTGGGATTTGGCGTGACAGAAAATGGATGGATGATTCAAATTCATTGTTTCGGTTCTTTAAAGAAGAAACCTCATAAAGGTTTGCATGTTTTAAGTAAGGTGGCTAGCCAGACACCTGTCAGAACCAGTGCTTACTGTATATATGTGCCCAACACTTACAACCCCTCTCAATTCAATGTTGGATTAAGCAAAATATGATAACGCTATTATTGGTGAGTGTTCTTATCTTAACCGTATCATGTAAAGCCAATATACCTTTTTTAGCTCTCAAGTAATCTCGGAGCTACGGGGTGACACTGTCTAGGGGCTCAAAACACTGTTCCTGTGCAGCCAGCCTTTAAATTTGTTCTAGTTTAGCTAAGTCAAGAGCCTAGAAAATGGCTGTGGCAATCAACACAGTGGCAGGTAACATGTGGGCGTTTGCTGGAAAAAGATAAAAACAGACAGAAGGAGAATTTTGATTTTAGCCATAAGTTGTTATTATCTCTCCAACTGGGACAAGGCATGGTAACAATTCAAACCCGTCAACATTACTTTTTCATCTGGCATTTTATTTCTTAATTAAAATTATTTTTTTTTTGTTTTGTTTTTTTGTTTTTTTTGACTAAAAAGTTGTCTTAGTCAACAAAATATAAGACCTGCTTATAGCGGTGCTTTTAAACTAGCTGTAATGTGCATCATGAATGTCACTCAAAATTTGTAAATTAACCTAAAATATCTCCATTGGAATGGAATGGAATTAATGGAATCATGTTAAAATAGGTTTTGGTTTCGTACTGACTTTTCACTATTACATGCCAAGCAAATGAAATAGCGACCTGAAGTAGCGACCTGGACGTGTTCCTGAAAACAACAAATTGATAACGGAACATAATCGGATTCGTGACGCATCCTCTTGGATCATTTTAAGCTTTGGAAAACAGGATTCCAAAACGAGGAAAATTTAACGAACATAACAAACCTGTTGATATCTTAAAGTCCTTTCCACAATATTTCGCATAAAATCATCATGAAAAAAAAAAAAAAAAAACGTACTGACATTTCACAGTTTCACACAAATTACAGTAGCTGAGCAGTTTTAAGCCCAACCATATAATCTCAGTATGCTAAGGTTCTCAAACCCAATTTACCTGGAATTTGATACTAATGAGGAGTAGTGTTGCGCCGGTGCCATTTTTGGCCCTGATACCGATACCCGATACCTGGCTGTGCAGTATTGGCCGATACCGATACTATCTGTTTGAAATTAATGTGTGTGTGTATATATGAAGAACAGCATTCTACTTGAATGTAAAATAGTCGCTGTCATGGCTTTGTCAAGCTGCTGCCTACCTTTGTGAAGCAGGAGAAAGACTAATACAAAGTTAATCCAGTAGAACTTTTTATTGCCTACCTGGAATGGGTGACAATAGTTGAATAAACTTTTGGCTCTCAAAGTGGTTTCGGTGCCCTATTTGTTGGTACTCGCACATACCGATACCACCATTTTAGTGCTGGATCGGGGCCCTGTCCGATACTGATATTGGTGCAAAACCAACGAGAAGTTAATCTTCTGAGAAGTCTCAAGTCATACTTTGTTGCTAAAAGATCAAGGATCTTAACTTTCTTTAAATGTTTTGTGGTTTAAAGATTTATTTCAGAATATATGGACATATTAAAATAGTTTCATTGATTATTGTCTAATTTTTCTTAATTTTGTCTAAGAAGTGACTCTTTTTAAAAGTTTGGGAAATCAATAAAAACATATCCGTAGACTATAATCACTGAATTAAAAATCATCTTCATCCTCCAGTGCCTGTTTTACCTCTTTTCTATGCAGTAAGTAAAAACAAATCAGTTGTTGCGTCACTCTGAATCATCATTGTTATGAGCACTGTTGGTTGATGGAGTCAGCAGGCCAGGAAGAGGAGCCAGCTTGGTGTGGCAGCACTGCAGTCTGCCTGTTCACACTCAACTACCACATAGTGATAGGGCTTTACATAAGCTTGATGTGTGAATAAGGTAACTCAAAGAGACATAGACAGTTGCATACACACAAGTCCTGCTTCGTCATATCTGACACAATGCTGCGTGTGCAGTTATCTCTGCGTGTGAGATAGAACATCATTGGGAAAAAAAATCTCTTTAGATCACAAAGAGAGACTTTCAGTGGTAGCAACACCAACACATTTAGTCACGCAACTAATGTCTGCCACCTACAGGCCTGTTGTTTACTATCTTTGCCTTTCTCACACTGAAAGGTTTTTTTTATGGTGTTTATCACAATGGTCAGTGTGGTAACAGTAGTTAGGTGGCATTTGAAGGTAATTCCACTGTAAAGATAAAATTACTTTATAGGTGGATCCATCATCTACCAGTAAAATTTGCATCTTGAAATGTTTAGAGGATATAATTTTTTATATTTTATAGAAGTTCTAAAGTATAAACCAATACAAAGGTGCAACAAATTGCTAAGAAAATGTTGCATGTTAGAACACTGGACTGGGATTTAGCAGAACCATTGAGTTAGATTGGATCATGGAAATATTTGAACATATTTTTTGCATTATCACAAATCCTTAATTGGATAGTTAGATCTCCGATTTAAATTCTAATCTATAATTATGCTATGCTCTAAGTTAGGTGTCTTCCCTCTGTCCATGCATATTTCCTTGCCTCCACACACATAAATAAAAAAAAGAAGTCATTAACAAACCTTTATAGCTCTTGATGGCTTTTGATGAGGCTGTGCAATCATTTTGTTCAGTGTTGGAGCAGAGACACATTTATGATATGTAGGACAATTGGTTCTGAGGATTGACCATTATACTTTTTGCTTACTAAAAGTGCTCTGGTTGAATATCTGACATACGTCGCTGCATGTACAGATTTTTGTTCACATAGAGTTTTGTAGTTAGGTGAAAAAGTTTGGTTTTGGTGGCCTATGATCAGAGCACCTATTGTGCTGGTTGTTGCGTCTTCTACATGCCTTTGATTGTTACCCGATCTTCAATAGGGTTTTTTTGGAATAGGTGGTTATAACTCAACAAAAAATACTTTTAAATCGAACATTACCTAAATATTGTTGCTGAAATACATTTACATAACATGAAGGCTGGAAATCTTTTTCTGTTTTAATGCTTTTTGTTGGTATTGAATACATTTCAATCTGTCAACATGTGTAATTCTAATTTTCTAAGAATTGTTGTTGGTCTTGCTGACCTTTATTGAGCAGCAGAACTCAATTCTCAATTTTCTACATTGAATGATTAGTTAACAAATAGCTAACACTCTGTTGGTGTCTGAGCTCAGGGCAGAGAATCCAGTATTCAGTCAGACAGACAATATGATATCTCAAAAAGCGTTTATTAAAAACAGTGGATCTGCAGTGAACCGCTAGGGTGTCTAAGGTATGAACCTCTGCAGGAAGAACACACAGGTTAGTGACCATGTCAATCTGGCAGAGGATGATTATCAACCTGTGAGTCACTAACCTGGTCCAGTTCATTCAAGGTGGATTCCAGACGGTCGGTTGCCAACAAGATGCAGGAAATGGTGCCCAGAAAGTCCCAGACGTTGAAGCCCCGAAGACCGAAGAACAGGGAGGAGTTTAGATCCTTTAGATCCTTTAGAGTTTAGATTCCAGATGAAGGAAGGCAGAATAATCTCGAGGGCGAAACCAAAGCCAGTTTTGAGAATAAAACAAGGCACTATTGCTGCTACTTTAGTAACCTAAGCCAGCTGAGCTATAATGAAAAGACTGAGGGAAACATGGATACCTCAACCCAGATATAAACTGGTTAAATTAAGTGAGGTACCTCCAGATGATTTCTTAGATAGTGTGACTTATCTGACTGAACATTTCCTGAACATTACAGAAAACAACAGATTTCAGTGATTGCTTCAAAGGGTTGCTCAACAACATGGTTTTCATTTTTATTATATAAAAAACAAAAACAAAAAAAAAAACAGTTTTTCTCACCCCTCGTGGGGTGGTACAGTATGTGTCATCCTCAAGCTCGGGTCCTCTACCAGAGGCCTGAGAGTTTGAGGGTTCTGCGCAGTATCTTAGCTGTTCCTAGGACTGCGCTCTTCTGGACAGAGACCTCTGATGTTTTACCTG
>NW_015150657.1:58257-79515 GCF_000732505.1 Cyprinodon variegatus
CTTGTCCCTCCATGATGGTTCTCCTTCATCTTTTTTGTCCTCAGTGTTGAAAACTCCCCACCCATATCAGATTCCATTTCATTTCTCAGTAAAGATGGGCCTTTTCACAGTGTCTCTTGAACATGTAAAGGAGCACAATTACGAAAACCAAACATATCCAGATAGTTGGAAAGGGGGTGTATTATAAGATGAAAGAGAACTTGAGCAGTGTTAATTCTTTCCTTTCCAAACACTAGATATATGCTCTTTATGGGACCCAGTTTGGATAATTTATTATCTAATTTATCTTATCTGTTCTTCGGAGAAAAAAAGCACATGGACATGCTGCTCCAGCTGAATATTAACAGGCTTACATAAACTGCCTGGGCTACAGGCTCTGTCAGCCTAATTGCATTTCACATCAGTTTAGTGAACAGCTTTAATATGACTGCTTCTCTTAATGGCTTTTCTTGATGGAGCGCTTAGGTTGATGGTGACGCCCCCTAAGGTCTGCAACAGAGACCAGACACAAAACCTGCTAAATGAAGTCATTGCATTAAGATTTTCCTTTTTTTTTCTCTTACCAGAGTAAACAAAGCATAGAGCACTTAAATGACCCTTACAGTACAGGTTTGTTGTCCATTTGTATTGACACGTCTTGACTAATGCCACCTTTTTCATGGGTGCAAAAAAAGAAAAAAACAAGGATATGTCAAAGAATTTTTCAGTCAGTTAGAGCCAGAAATCCAGTTAAATTCAATAACAAATGTGTTAAAAGAGTTACACTTTAATGATATAATAGTAAAAAATTAGGAGTATTAGATAAAAAAAACCTGAAAGTTTTAACTAGGAAAAGGAAAAACTAAAAAGTTATTAATTTAAAGCTGTCTATCATGGATGTTCTACTAGAATACTTTAATATTTACATTAAAATGTTCTCATGAAAATCTTAAATCACTTGCGCTTATAATAAAATAATCCTTATGTAATCTATGAAGTAAAATTATTTGGTTGTTCATCATAGAAAGAGTATGTTCAATGCAAACTACTTCATTCGCTTCATACTGTATGCCCTGCAGCTGCATCTACTCTCAGTATTTTTATTTTTTATCTGTTGCTGGTTTTCCCAGCTTTCACGGTTTATGACCAAAACAGTCACCAGACACTTTGTGGGGTGTTTGATCTGGAGTTTTGAGCTTCTCCACAGATCTGTGGGAATTCCACTCAGGAAAGCTTGCAAGTTATACATGAGAAGAGAACATGAATAAATTTCAAAATATATTGAAGTGGTGTGTTTTATCTTCTCAGCTGTTGTCTTTGGGGAGGCAAGTCAACCCTTTTTTTGAGTTGCGTAACTAACACTCATGGAAACCCTGCACGTGAAGCCGATGCACACTTAAAAGAAAAGAATGAGCACATTTACATTCAGATGCAAGCACATGCACATAGCCTGACAGGCAAATAAAGTACCTAATATTTTATGTTTTTATTTTAGATAGGGTGATGTTTTTAATCCGTTTACTGTTGCTCAAGTCTTGTCAATTATTATTAGTATTAAAATAATCAAATAATTCTGGTGTGAAATACTGTTAAAATTATTTATCGGTTACATTGTTTTCATGAAGCAGAAGTGTAATTAGCTTTTATTTTTCTTTAATCTCTCTTAATTATGGCCATTTCAATGTGCAAAATAAATCTTATTTCTTAAATTTAAAAGCTAATATTTTTCAAACTTACAGCACTATATTTTGAAAATCCCATTTAAATAGTTTTGCATAGAAAAATTAAAAGATACTTATGGTTGTATGCAAACACAACAATTTAAAATTTAAAATATGTTACAGAAACATATATTTGGATAACAGTTTCAACTGTTTGCAATATTAAGTGAAAAAGGCCACTTATTCCACGGTCAACCTGCAAAAAACTTGTTTTACAACAAGTCATTTAGACTGCAAGGAGATTTTTAAATACCTGAGATTTGGAGTGTGTGGCTTTAACAAAGCTCAGTTCACAGAGATGAACATGAACTAGCTCACGTTCATACTGTAGTTCACTTTTTCAAAAAATGCACTAAGCTCAGGCTGCTTGGTGGAGAAGTGGGTAGAACTGTTGCCTTGCAGCAAGAAGGTTCTGGGTTGCATTCCTGCCCCAGGGTCTTTATACATGGAGTTTTCAGGTTCTCCCCTTGCATACATGGGTTTTCTCTGGGTACTCCCACTTTCTCCCACGGTCCAAAAGCAGGAGTGTTTGGTTAACTGGCTTCTTTAAATTTTCCGTAAGTGTGTGTTCATGATTGTGTGTCTCTGTGTTTCTCTGTGTTGCCCTGCGGCAGACTGGTACCCAGCCTCTCACCCATAGAATAGACAGAGATAGGCACCAGCCCCACCACGAACCTTGACAAGGACTAAGTGGGATGGATGGATGGATGGAATGATGAACTAAGTTCTCAAACCTATAAATCAACTAGTTCAAGTTCATTTTGTAAATTAAGGCACATGCTGTTTGCCATAATAACTTCCATAAAACCTGACGTTACCCAATGAAGTGTCATTATCAATTGAACAGGAATATGAGCTGTGCCTGTTGCTTGTTATTCTCAGAGTGAACGTCGCTCTTGTTGATGTTCATTATTTCAAAACTGTGTCTTTCTGCTCACCGTTCTCAAAAAATATAAACGCATTAAGTGAATGGCGTATATTGAACGTGTTCATTTACAACACTGATTACCACTGTCAAGTCGAGAAGTATTAACAGCGTGAATAGCCAACTCAAGTTCCTATTTTAACACCAGCCTTCTTAGCAAAAAGATTGTATTCAATTCGGTTACATTGTTTTGAGGGATTTTTATGAGATATTTATGGATTTACAAAAGCATAAGCTTAAGTTTGGCTTAACCACTGAGTTCAAAAGTACAGTTGGAATAAAAAAATTATTTTGCTTTGGCGATAAAAGATGCTGTCGTCTCAGAGTGCATTTAAAAAGGAAAAAAATATATGTATTGTTTACCAGTCTGTAATTCCTTTAGTTGCTTTAGTCATTTTGACAAAAATATGGAAGGAACAATTAGAAACTGAACCTTTTAATCTATCAAACCTGTTCCTCTTTTTTTTTTTTTATAAATGTAACATATTTGTGTAGTTTAGTAATTTTAACCTGGAATTAAAGCAACCTTTAAAAAACCTTGTTTTTAGCTAGACAAATTAGGTTTTATCAAGGGAAAACAGATTATATATAGCATTGAGGATGCTTCTGGCTCCTTTATAGGTTGTTCATTTATGTGACATTACCCCATCCAAATAAATAACTCCAAATCCCAAATAAAGGTTGGTTGAGTATTAACTGAGCTTAAAGATGATTTTCTGTTCTTGATGAACAGCCATATATTCTCACAATTGGGTAAAGGATGACCATGATTTAAAAGAGGATGAATATAATAAAAAAAAAATGGTTGAGGTGATGACTTAGCTGTAAGACTGCAAACTTAATTCTCAAAGGACGTTCAAGGTTGCTACAATCAATCTTTGAAAATACAATTATCTGATCGGATGGTTTATTCTTTTTTCATGTGGAAGAAATCAGAAGAAATCTCTCCCCTTCTATATAAACATAACTGCTGTTTACTTAATAAATTCACAGTGTGAAATAAAGCAGATGTTGTTCCCCACTTAAACTAAATTAACGTTGATGGTAAATTTTCTATCAGTAAACAATCAGCCAGCAAGAGGACCATAAAGACAACAGGAGAAGGTCACTGGTGTGTTTTTCCACACACATTATGATCACACAATTGAACATTTCATTCAGTGTTTCTCTGTGCATATTTCCAATCTTCTGAGCATATAAACTAAGGCCCTTTAAATGTGTTTTTTAATTGGTTTACTTCATCTCCTTCCTGTGTTTCTACACCCATCTATATTCCAAGTTCTAGAATGTTTTAGAAACCATTTCTAAAGTTTAATTGATATATAAATTAAAATTTGCTATTTCTCTATTCTATTTACATTTTTTTTATGTCTTGAGACATATGAATTATCAGAAATGATTTGTCATTCATAGAAGCTATACCCAAGTTTGTAAAGTGTCTTTGTGAACAGTATACTGTATAGCAGGGGTGTTTGGTTTAGCCCTCAAGAGCTACCACCCTGCACCTTTAAGATGCTTCCCCTCTTCAACACACCTGAATCAAATGCATGGCTCATTACTACACCCCTGATTAGCTGAATGACAAAGAAATAGTGCTGTTAGATTCAGGTGTGGTGGAGTGAAGATGTATCCAAAAATAATAGTAGATAGTAGCTCTTGTGGACTGGATTGTCCACGAGAGCTTATACTATTTATTGCCTTCTAAAGTAAAGATATGAAAACAATCTTTTTTTTTTAAGTGGGGAGAAAATGTTATGGTTGGCTGAATTATCGTTTATTCTATTGGCATTAATTTAGGCATCTTCCATTTGCTAGATGCAAACAGGTTAACTGCTGCTCTTTGTACAGATAAGCTACTATAGATCAGCTGTCAAAACATCAAGTCATGTCCTGCTGTACACCTGAATATAATGACTGAATTACCTCCTCTCACACAAGTTCTACCAGGTGCTGCTACTGACCTAATTATTAGATGTGTTGATGCAGTGATACATCTAAAGGTTGCAGGACACTGGCCTGGGAAGACTGGAGTTTAGAGCCTGTGTTTTACATAATCCAGTGTCCTTGGGCTCCTCTTGTGTGTTTCCCTCCCCTCTTACCACACAGAGTATATTGTAGGATTTAGGTCTATTTATATGAAAATTTCAAAAGCAATTAAAAAATAAAAATCATAACAGATTAGATTATAGTCCCCACACTGCAGATATACTAGACTTAAACTTAGATTTATTTTGTCATTTTGTATGCACAAGTGTAAGCAAAAAGAAATTTCGTTTAGAACACCTCTCTAGACAGTTTCATTTTCTTTAAAGTGCAGCCTTGGTAAGGTAAGCAGCAGTTTTTGTTGAGCTGCTACTACTGCCTCCAGCTCCTGAAGCACTCACTTCTCCTGACTCAGGGGAGGAAGAATTCGATGATGACAATGCTGTGAGGGTGGTAGCCCCCTGGGTTGAAGAGGCTGACGTGGTTGAAGCGGCAGTGGTGCCATCGGCAGGTTTAGCAGCGACAGACGATGCTGGAGAAGGTGTGGAAGCCAGAGGGGGCTTTCAGCATTTGGCAGGGAAGCATCTAGAGTGTTCTCCTCATTTTCACCTGCAGAGGGCTGTGCTTCCCCTCTAGAGACCGAAGATTGCCTGGGAACAGTCGCAGAGCTCTTGTTTCTATCAGCGCAGTACAGAATCAGCCCCCCCAAGCCAATTGCACCGATGGATTGATGGAAGCGGTTGTCTGTGGGGATCTCTCTTTAGCTCTGCAGCCCGCTTTCTTCGTCTCACGCATCTCTTCCTCCGTCAGTTATTTTCCATTGTTGTTTTGTTGACATCAGTCCATAGCACTCTGCAGTTTTTTAAACAGTAAAAAATGTCAGTATTTAGAACACTTTGTGATCGTAGCTCCAGCAGTTGTTGGCGATCATAGATGCAGGTTTGATGTCTAGTTTGTATCATTTTAAGCGGCATATTTCGTGAAATTGTCGAGAGGAGCTGCTTTTGGCCGCTGCCTTGGAGCGCTGCCATGGTAATGAATCTGTCCTTAAAAAACAACCAAACCTATTTACACAGTAACAGATAGAAACCTTTAGATAAATCAAACATTATCCACTACATATCTGACTCAATAACGATTAAAACAAATATTTCCATTAGTTTCAGACGGAACTATTCACATACTTGTTTTATATTAAACTGAACTTACAATATTCACCACTGTTTGGCACCAAGTACCTTTTTCCTCTGATAACGGAGCAGCCGGCTTGTTTGGTCTTGAAATGAATCCTGGGATAACCAAGGATAGATAGGATACATCGGACCCATCCTTCAATTCGGGCAAAAAGAAGGACGCATTTGTAGGACGCATAACGAGGAGTCTTGGAATCAGACCTTAGCGCTGCGCTACGACGTAATCGGCCTTCGAATCTGGCCTTCGGTGGATGCATCCCATAATTTCGAACGCAGCAATGGACATTGCTGTCCTCAAAAGAGTGTCCTTTGGGCTTCAGGTGTAGCTGAACAGCTGACTCCGTTCCTAAGGGGCTGGCCTTCCTGTGTCGAGCCATGCACCTGTGTAGCGGTTGCTTGGTCTCTCCAATGCACGGGTCTGTGCATTCTTCACTACACTTAACGGCGTAAGCCGGGTTGTCGGCCTTGTTTCTGGTTGTCTTAACTTTCGGGTGAACCAGTTTGTTTTTCAGGGTGTTGCAGGGTTTGAATTACACAGGGATTGATATTTGGTGCTGGTTGAAAATCCTTCTGAGTTTTTCAGAGACTCCAGACTCCAGTTTTCTAAACTGAACTCTTCAAGCCATCAGAATTATTCTAATATTCTAAATAGTTTTTGATGTCATGGCTTCTAACTATATTTTGAAATAAAGAAAAACTGTAGCATTGAAAACCTTCTGCTATTCTTAACAGCGGGCATAAGATGCTTTACAAAATATTCATCCTTTTTTATTTTTGTCATTCTGAAAGGCTCTCAGACTGCTTAATCATTGCTTAATCAGCCAGACTTATTTACATGGGGCGGAAGTTAGTCTGGAAAGGCTTATTCTCAAACAGATTGAACCAATCAGAGTGTGGGAGGCAGAAGTTTACGCTTACGCCAGAAATACTTGTAACAGATCAGCCTTTTTCTGTAACAACAGCCAAGATTGCAGCCAAAAATTGAGTGATGTTTTAAAGATGCACTTTATTATGTCCAATCTTTAAAAGTTCAACAGGCTCTAGTAGGATTTTTTTTTTTAACATGTTCACATTAATAGTTATCTGATTGGTTCTAACATCTTTTCACTGAATATGTAAATCCCACCCTGGTCCTACCTATGAAATCAGGGTGTGCTATTCAAGACTGAATGTGTGATGGCCTATAAGGTACAAGTCAATCTGGCTAGAAGGGCTACTTGGGATCCTCTCAAGGATTTTTAATGAGCGTAAAGTGTTCGTGTGTCACTGACCGTTTCAGTAGCGCAGGGTTTATGTTTTCACAAAGCTTTCCTCATGCCTGCAAATGATGAGGTGAACATTCACCTGACATTGTGACAGTTACACTCATTAGACTCAAGATATCAATATGATTCCATTGCAATGTTTTGTTCTTGTCAACGATGACGAAATTATTTAGTTGATGCCCTTTTTTAAAAAATGTTTTCGAGAACTAACAAATTAAACATGGATCTTTGATGACGAAAACATGCCAGCTCTTGGGTGTTTGTTTAGTTGAATAAAAATGTTAGAGGGTGGTCTGTCAGATGTTTAAAATGCATCATTGTGCTGTCATATGTTAGACAAGCTAAGTAGTTTTAGCTGTGCCTCAGCGTCCTGTTCGGTAACTTTCCCCTCCTGACGTGCTGCAATGCACATTCTGCATGGAAACAGATGGACCATGGCAGCAGTGGCAGGGGTGAAGCTGGAATCGTCTGGTACTACGTACTCAATTCTGACAAACTCTGCTCTTCCAGCTGTGCTTGTGCAGAAATGCATCTTTGCAGGTGCTTAGCTCAGACTCTGTGCTTCACACTCCATACTGATGGTTTGCTCTCAGAAGTATGGCTCATCTATGGCTATGGCTCTGTGGCTCTCTTTTTTTCTAAATATCAAGATTTTATTTTAAGAGACAATGCAAAACCTTCTTTAATTTCTACCGAAAGGAATCCCTAAATTACATCCATCAAATATTTCATTACTTACTGTTTATCTTTGGATAAAGACCCACTAAAAAGGTACATGGTTCTTTGAATATTTCTCTCTCATATTTCTCGTTTGTATATACTCTATATTATTTGAATATTTCAACATTTTATTTTCTTGAAGTTTAGGTCTTGATGGTCCTGGTATTATAAGGCAATTATGTAGGTTCTCTGTGTAATTTTTTTTATATCAGGCCCCAATGAATTTAAAGAATATTTTTGTTATTTGCTTTTTTAATGAAGTAAAATGAAAGTAATGAAAATTTCATTGATCTGTGTGTAATGCATAATTTATAGTAGATCAGGAAGTGTTTGCTTTTGGATGAAAACCTTGTACTGTATGTCTAAAACCATTCCTTTATTGTGCATTTTGTTAGCTTAGCTGTCTGCCATAGTAACCAACATCATGTGTTGAACAAGATCTGCTATTTTCACAATTTTTGTAAGACACTTTTGTATAAACAAGGGTATTCATTCATATAAAAGTTTATTTGAATTCTAGAAATAATTTTTCTGCCCAACAGCAATAAGAAATTGCATAGCAGCATTGTATCTTCAACAATTGTAGCATCTAGGCAAGAGCTGTCACTCTGGTGAATCTTGTTGTTATTTGAAATTGTAAAGATTAAGTTATTTTGCAACATAAAACTGACTAAAACAGGACTAAAACCTTTCTAAGTTGTAGTTGACTAAAACTATCACATATCGTTATGACTAAAATGTTACTAAAACTAATAATAGGTTTCATCCTAAAACTAATTCTAAGATGGCTGTCGAAAACAACATAGTTTCATTGTAATTCTAAAAGTTTCAGGGTAACCAGTGTCTGTGATGAAATGCGCTGGGGAGGGAGCCCAAATGTCAGTCAAAGCATCATTACACTCACAAAAAATGAGCATATCAGCCTGATTTTCAATGTAATGGTAACTTTATTTGAGAGTATATAAATATATACTAAATTAAGACAGAACCCTGCTTGGTCACAAGTGTCATTCTAGTGAGTCTCAATAAAGCTATGCTATTCTTTTTAATTTAGTTTTAATCTAGCCTTGTAGCCAGTAGTTTAAGTGAAATGGGCCTCTGTGTAAGGTAATAATTGTAGCCTGGGAAAAACAGAATCATTTGTCATAGATTTTCATGAATTTTTTAGAAGACTCGCCCTCTCCACTTAAAAATAAAATTGCACATGCAAAACCCTGTACCCGTTCCCGATAGGGAACACTTAAACACGTGCAAGAGCATGCATGAGCCCGTTTCTCCTTGTACACGCTCTATTTAAGAGTTGCTGTTCTTATAGCTCATACAAGCTCACTGTGTCTGAACGTCCGTCTTAACCCCTAAATCCTTCAGTCGCTATGTAGAGCAGGGACTATATATTGGACTTTATAGAGAATTCTGTCTACTTAATGTTCAGACAGATGATCACTACTTTTTGCTCCCTGTTGGTGATGTAACTCCTCCTCCACTGGGCAGTGCCTGCGCTACCGTTGTTATTAGTCGCCGCTGTTGGGTAGCGACAGCAAATCCCACAATGCTTTGCGAGGAGATTCCACGTGCAAAGATTCCTGGGATATATCTGCCTCTTCTGAGGCCTTTCTCTTCTTCTCATACACTTCATAGACACAACCCTCGGCCATTTTCAAAGAACCGCGGTGAAAAAGGTGAGCTTCAATGACTGTCTGAAACCGTAGATCACCACACATTGTATGCCTGAAAGTGTGCATGCGCAAAAAAGGATTAGTAACTGGTGACGAGCATGTACAGTAGGATGGCCTTGCGTAAACATATCACCAGAATGACAGACAATTAGGAGGACCATTTATTTAAATGATCCACCCAGAAATGAAAGATCATCCTCTATACCTTTAACTAACTATTATTTTATTAACTAATTATTTTATACATTTAAATGAGAAATTATAAACAAAAAAATCAACAGATTCAATAATTTTACGTTATTAAACATCTCCCTTGCTGTAATAATATTTTTAGCATTATATCCCACTACAGTTTCAGTTCCTCTGTCATTTTATCTCTACAATTGTTTCAAATAAATATTTTATGGAATTCTAGAGAGATTTGTTTTTAACATAAAAGGTAGTGAAATGCCGAATATGACCAAGGAAAATTAAAGAGATAGTTCTTCGATTACCAGCTAATATAGGTTGGCTCAGTGTGATTAAGTGTGACTGAAATTTGTGGGGAAGAATGGATGGGATTAGTGCAATACCTGCAAGGGTAATGCACTGAGACACATGCAAATGGATTAGCAAGTTTAATCCTAGAAAAACAGGGAGAAGGAAAAGGGCATTTCCATGTTTATTTGAAATAATCTCCATTTAGTTAATCCTAAAAAAATACAATTAATTTAGGAAGATATATTTTCTTTGGCTCTTTGCAACAAAACCATCCTAAGCTCTGATGCCAGACTGTTCCACACAATTCCTCTTAGTATTTGGACCAAATGCCAATGTTTGACACCAGACTTGTCAACTCCCAGCCCACTCTGACTTGTTCCCATTAATTCTATAATGAGACTAACACCATGAGGTTTAGATTAGTTACTAACATTGTACACTGTACGCCTTGCTGCTTCTTCCAGTCGAAAGCCAAT
Organism: Cyprinodon variegatus; assembly: GCF_000732505.1. Taxonomy (NCBI): domain Eukaryota; kingdom Metazoa; phylum Chordata; class Actinopteri; order Cyprinodontiformes; family Cyprinodontidae; genus Cyprinodon; species Cyprinodon variegatus. Next base: position 68,676 of record NW_015150657.1, read on the forward strand.
GAGTCTTACCACCCACTGTTCCAACACACACCATGTTCAAATACTGATCTTCCAGTAGACATGTCCTATCTCTGCAAAGAACCCCTGTACATTGAAACACTGCATATACATAGTCTATAGAAAATTATTTGTTTTCTTGGATACCTCAAAATTATTGTATCACTCTAATAGGTCAGTACACACATAGCAAATTGTTTTGAATGTAACTTTTATTAAATATAGTATTCTCCAGGTATTACGAATCCATGCTTTCCATGGAAGTTCAGCTAGTTAAACTGAGTCTTGCTGCAGTAGATGCCCAAACCAGAGATAGTTAATAGATTTTAAAGGTCATTAAGATTGTGGACAGTATTGTTATGACTGTTATCAACTCAATGTATTACCCTTTCCTCAAATTGAAATCTCATTAATCTGTCCCTGCATAGTTGTCATTTCCTCACTATTCTTATTCTACTTTAGTTATTTCTAGCACTGTAAATATGTTCATATGTCCTTAGACTTCCAGTTTATCTTGTGTCAATAAAGTCAAGCCATCTTAGTATCCATGATGCCCACAGAAGTTTTTGTAGGAGGGTTTGCAGCTGACTTTCAAATGTGCCAAATATAAACGTGGACAAAATTGTTCGCATGTCTCTTTTNGGGTTTGCAGCTGACTTTCAAATGTGCCAAATATAAACGTGGACAAAATTGTTCGCACCTCTCATTTAATGAAAGGAAAATTTACAACAATCACTGAAATCACTTAAATTGTCAAAAGTAAAAATAAATAAATCAGCTATAAAAATTAACCAATGGAAGTCAGACATTGCTTTTTAACCATGCTTCAGCAAAAAAGATAAACTCATGGAACAAGTCTGGACAGAATGATGGTACCCTTAACCTAATACTTGGTGGCACAAACTTTTGAAGTGATCACTGCAATCAAATGATTTCTGTAACAATCAATGAGCCTTCTGCATCTCTGAACAGGTATTCTATCTCACTCCTCATGAGACAACTGCTCCAGTTGTCTCTGGTTGGAAGGGAGCCTATTCCAGATGACATGTAGATGTTCAATACGATTTATAGGGCTTATAGAAGGCCACTTCATGATAGTTCATTGTTTTCCCCCTTAGCCAGTCTAGGTGTTTTTTAGTCATGCTTTGGGGCATTGTTCTGTACCAAGACCCTTGACCTGCGATTCAGAACAAACTTTTTGACACTGGGCAGCACTTTTCTCTCTACAATCCCTTGGTAGTCATGGGATTTCATTGTCCTCTGGAGAGATTCAAGACAGCCCATGTCAAATCAGGCAAAGCAGCCCCATAACATTACAAGGGACTCCTAAGTGTTTCACAGTAGAGATAGTGTGCTTTTCTTGATAAGCTACATTTTTCAATCTGTAAACACATACCTGGCCATAAGACATTCTGCCAGAAACTTTGCGGCTTGTCAACATATAATTTAGCCCATTTCAGTCGGGTTTTTATCCTTTGTTTTCAACAATGTGGTCCCCCTTAGTTGTCTCCCATTGAATCCACTTTGGCTGAAGCAATGACAGATTACTGCAATCTGACATTGAAATTCCTGAAACTTAAAGTTCCCTATTAATCTCTTTAGAAGTTATTATTGGCTCTTTGTTACCATTTCGTATTGCACGTCTCTGTGATTTGTCATCAAATGTTGTTTTTCCTCTGGCAGCCACGTCCAGGGGGGTTAGCTACAGTCCAATAGATCCTACTTTTCTGAATAATTTGAGAAAAAGTGGTCCCAGGAACTTTAAGCTGCTTGAAGATGGTCTTATCGCCTTTACCTTTAACATTATTGTCTAGGATTTGCTTTCGTATACCCTTAATTGCCTCTGGTCCATGTTGAGTGTGGTATGCACCATGTCACCAAGCAGCAGAGTTACTACAGTACATGTAGCCCTATATATATTTAGCCCCACTAACTTATTGTTGACACCTGTGATGTTAATTAGTGGACTGTAGATTTCATATATCTATTTGGTCACATTATTTTGTNGACACCTGTGATGTTAATTAGTGGACTGTAGATTTCATATATCTATTTGGTCACATTATTTTGTAGCATCATTTTTGTCCTGGCCTGTTTCATGGGTTAAAATTTCATAATCAGTCACTTGATCCATTGTTGAAAATCAATGTCTGCCTTTGTAATTTGTAATTTTTCCATTTTCATTTCTAGCTTTGATATTCTAACTATAATTTTGCAACGTTTAGTCATAAATAAATGATCTGCTAAGTAATGAAGGCCCAAACTAAAAAATGTTTGAGTGTAGTGTACTATTCACTTTATATATGCAATAGCAATTTGCACCTGGTTTGAAACTTTTTTCACATGGTATTAAGATTGCAACTCTTTTTTTTTTACATGGAAAGCATTTGGGGTTTACCCCTAAACAGTAAAATAATTCAACTTTTTATTTCTGTTATTTGATGATGTTGGTTTGTTCAGAAAAATAATTACCAAAAAATTGAGATTTAACACTGGAAACTGTAAAATCAGCAGTCTTCCTCATAGTTTGTAGGATATAACAAGGTTATATGATTCTATTCAATTTCCATAAAAAAATAAAATACTTTATTAATCCCAAAGGGAAATTAAATGTTGCAGGAACTCATAGTTTTTATTATTATTATTTTTTTTTATCTTGGTGTTGTAGGTGTTGATACGTACGTATTTGTTTTTAGTGATATTTTAACTCTCTGAGAAACTAAATTTCAAGTAGCTGATGCACATGTACACACAATTAAAAGGGTTCTTTTGAAATACTACACAGAAAGAAAAAAATCATTTAATAACTAGTAACTTGTTAAATCAGACAATGTTAAGTTCTGGGAGATGTCAGCAATGAAATATTATATTGCTGAACGTTTAGTCGTCTTGCTTTAAATGTTTTGATTATTTTCTGTGCCTCCTAGGAGGCCCCACTTTTCCATCACTGTTTACCATTAACAGCAATTCTCAAAAAAAGAAAAGGGGAAAAAAATCCAATGCCCTCCCTCTGTCAAGAACCTTCACTTAGGCTGAATCAGCTAATGCTGTTATCTGTTGCCATGGAGACTGTCGGAGTTAGAGTGTTGCTGTGGAAACGGAGAGACCGCTCATTACCACCCACAGCAACCTTCCACACTCCCCTGAGCAGCACCTCACAAACACATGTACATATACACAGTATTCAACACAAACCCATAACCCCCCCCCAAAGGTACAGTATTGTATTGTTTTATATAAGCTGTGTATATATTAGATATGGTGTATGATTTTATTTCTGTCCTGACAGGTTGCTACACTATCTGCATCCATGACCGTACAAATAGGAAAAAAAGCTATATTGGCATAATAAATGTAACTCTAAGCTGAAAATGGACAAGCCAGATGTTTTTTTTGGTAAATGTTTTTGCCTTAACCTTAAATGTATCATACAACAATGTGAAGATGATAGGAGGCACTGCATTTAGATTTAGTAGGTTTAGAAATCTACTAATTCTGAGAAGAAGCATTGCTGAAACCTTTTCCTTCGGTATAAAGGTATTCAGCAGCTCAGTTGGATTTAATTCAGCCAATTAAAGATTAAAGGCCATTAAGGAGTAATTACCATCCCCTAACCAATCTTTCTCTGTCTTACTGCAATTACCACAGTGTTGATGGGCTGTATTTTGCTTTTCATACAACTTTTCTAAAAGCAAAAACACATTTAACCCCTTTGCTTACGGTACATCAAGGATGAGTTACTCTTCAGTATTTTGGAAATATTACCGGTGAACCTCCAGACTCAATGGCATACTCAAAACGTTAATTAATTCACAACCTCATAGTCTATATTCATTCACTAGCAGAGGTAGGTAGTAACTAGTTGCAGTAATTCAGTAACATTTACCCTTAAATAAAATTTCCACCCTTTGTGAATAGCTTCACTCAGTAAAGCAAAGCCTGTCTTAAACAACATGTACCAGAGGGACACACACCTACAGTATGTATTTTGTATGTTGTAGCTTTTTTACTTAAACTTGCTTTGGTTTAATGTACCATGAACCATCTGACCACCATTAGCGGACAATGGTGGAAGAAGTTTGTTGCCCGGGGACACAACAGAGCCATAGTTCGAACCAGTGACCCTCCTGTTGCCAGACAACATTCTGTATCCAACACCACTGTTGCCCCATCACCCATCCCCACCCTAAAGGAGTTGGTATAAGGTGCTGTTCAACATATTTATTGTTTATTTCATACCCATTGTGTTTGTGCAAAAAGCTCTCAAACCATTACATTATCATGGTAATGGTAAAACAGTAGAGGGCTTCGCTGTGCTTCTTTTTATAAGCAGTTGGTATATAGTTAATGGTTATAGAAACTCGGTGACCATAAGATTTAACCCTTGGCTGCTTCAAGGGTTTCACTCATTATTATCAGCGTTTCTTACCATTGTGTTCAGGACTGTATCCCACATGTTTATATGTGAAAGAAATTCCAAGAGCACCACAGGACCAAATGAAAGTGTTGTAATGCTGTAAAGGTCAACCTTTCTTCAGTACCATAGACAAGAAAATTGCAGGATAAGGACAGCCTTACTAGCCTAAATGACTGAGGCCTCTTTTTTGTTGCTCATATATCATTTTGTCTTTGGTTTAGTGTTGGTAGAACATTGATTTCATGCCAATATGTACAATTCATAAAATATTTTACCACTGATATTTTGGTTATTTATTTATTTGTTTAATTGTTGATAGGATGTAATTTAGATAAGGCTAAAATAAACTTATTAATTTATTTTTGTAAAACTTTTTAATAACCAATATTTTTTAAACTCTGTATTAAACATGTGTGATTCTATATAAGCGTTGATATCAACTTTATCTGAATCTACCTGAAAATGTCTATGAATGGTCTTAAAGTTTCGGACCTTGAGCTTCTTGTATGACTTAAGTTATGGATGTAAATCACCTAAACTCCAAATATGCCATCAAATGTTTTGCAAAATCATTTATGCAGTTGGTACATTTCACTCTTCGAGAAATATAAACTTTGCAGTATTTTCTGTATCAAAATACAAATCCCTTCCTATTGGACACCCATTGGTTGCAACAAAAGTTGAATTCACCAAAGCTCAAACAACAGTGAGTGGTAGGATAAATATTTCAAGTATTTATGCAATGTGTGTATTAGCTTTCTCTGTACATACAGTAATTGACTGGTGGTGTTTATAGAGCAGCCCACAAAACTCACAGAGAATCTTAAAACACGTTTGCTTCATTGAAAAGAGGGTTGCCATCTAGAACTGTACAGTACCTAACAAAGAGAGGCTGGGCATTTTATTTGACACTAAATATAGTCTCAGAGTATTGAGAGGAATTTTCAAAAGAAGAGTAGCAAAAAGAACTGAATGAAGTGGAGACAGCAGGGTAAGAAGAAACAAACAAAGGAAAGGGGGGAAAAAAATCTAAGTTTAGATCAGGGGTTTGAAATTCATTTTCACGCTGCTCCACCTTTACATAATCAAATCGATAAAAGGGCCGGTTCCTGTAAAACTGAAACATTTGATTTGATCATTTCATTTACAAGAGCACAATGCTCTGTAATATTCACTCTGCTCTGATTTATTAAGTAGTTTTAGCCCTTTTGTACACTTAAAAAAGAACATACCTCAATTTTAATGACATATACTTTATTTAGCTGGTGAGGCCTGATAAATTGTAGTGAGGGACCAGCTTTGGCCCACAGGGCTTTAAATTTGACATGTTTTATATGGATAACATTTTCTTTCTTTAACTATCATTCTTTATTACTTTTAACTTGCATCGTCTTATACACAATAAACAATAAATTAACTGGTAGAGAAAATGCTCTACTATAGTGTTAAAGCAGCTGTTTTCATGGAGGAGGGGTCTATTATTGTTTCTAATGAGATACTGAGGTGTTTGTTTTTCACCCACATTTACACAATATACATTGCAGTGTGTTACTCGTGAAAAAGGAGAATTTCACAATTTTTTGTTATCATATTGAGATTATAAAAAGTACATATAAACAAAGTGAAATCATCTAAGCAGGTTTACATACTTCAATAAAATAGAATAGAAATATTATTGGTCTGTGGCAAAGCAAATAAGCAGATGAGTGTATACAGGTACACACAAGACTAACAGAATTTTTCAAGAAATTGAAAATAGACAGTAGAGCAAAAAAACAAACAACAAAAACACACATTCCGGAATGAAAACATTGAGCAGGAAAAAAGCTGGGTCTAATTAAAACCCTAATTCCCTTTTAAAACATAAAGTGGATATCAAGAGAAAGCTAACGTGGCATAAATAAAAAAGGAAATAGAAAAAGAAATAGCATTGTTTATAGATTTCAGATAGTTCTGCAGATATGCACATCTACCTAGTTAAGTTGTATTAAAAATGGAAAATCCTAAATTGACATGAAGTTTTACTGCAGTATCATGGTCTAATGAAAGTAGAAAATCCCTTCCCTTAAATAGAACACAAATTTTCAGATAAATAGTTTTTTTAAGTAATAATCCTTTATTGCACATTTGCCAATACCCAGATCAATGCAAACTTAAAATAATCAAAGTTTGAGGGAGAAAGTGATAAATAAACCACTTGAAATTATATCATAAGAATCTCTACTATGCCATTCACCTCTATTTGATTATAGCCTTTCACAAATACCTAAGGTCATCAAGGCTAAGATAAAAGCAGTCTGACAAAGCATCTTTTGAGATTAAAAGCAGCTTTAATATCCAGCCTGACATTTTCAGAGTTCCTGCAATACTTTCTACAACTTACCTCTCAGTATTACGAAGAAAACCTTTCTTGTTATTTTAAATGACACAATATGCTGTTTGGCAGCACCTTTGTGGTAGCATCAGTGTCGGTAAAATGTATAGTTAAGATTTGTTATTTAAATTAAAGTTTTCATTAATATTTGTGCAATGGTGAAGTTGTCCATTCAGTGGACCTGGAGGTGTGTTTTTGTGTGCATATGTGTATTACTTGTGCCCAGTGTTTTAGGGCCATGAGGAAAAAGTTTTATTTAAACTTGTTGGTCGGGTTTGGACTCCAAGTCTTTTTGAGGGCAAGCTGGTAAAAAGAGTGTTCTTTTTCTGGGTAGCTGATGAGATCCAATGTGCAGTCTTTATTATCCCTGTTGAATGTCAGTCTGAGTCTAGTATGGTTCTTGGTTTATGGAAGTCAACAATGCTTCTTGTTTATTGCTTCATCATCCTTTTTGAGTTTTGAGGTACAGGCTGGGCTTTTAACACATTGAGGAAGGAGCATGATCTGGAGGTGCCAAGCCCAATGTGTTTTGGTCAATTGTCAGAGTCTTTGATCTGTTTAAATTTTTCACTCTTTGTTTCATTGCAGCCATTCAAACAGGTTCATTTTATTTCTCATTAATGTACACTCAGCACTCCATCTTGATGGGGAAAAAAACAAAAATGTAGAATTTTTTGCAAATTTATTAAAAAAGGACACCTAAAATATCAAATGGTCATAAATATTCAGACCCTTTGATGTGACACTCATATTCAACTCACATTCTGTCATTTCTTCTGATCCTCCTTGAGATGGTTCTGCTCCTTCATTGGAGTCCAGCTGTGTTCAATTGAACTGATTGGACTTGATTAGGAAAGGCACACACCTGTCTATATAAGGCCTTACAGCTGCAGGGATAGGATGACTGGTTGCAATTGAAGGAAAGATGAATGCAGCCAAGGCTACCAAATGTAGCCTTATTTTTTATAGATAATTTTTAAATGCTTTTAAGAATTTTTCTTGATAATATTACACACAAAATTTTGAAATACCCCCTCCTAAAGACAGTGTTTTATTTTTCCTTTCTCCCTGTTCCTATTGGCAGAAGGTTGTCCACAATATAAGTGTGAAACTTAATGGCCTTCAGTGTTTTTTGAGAAGTCTTAAGGGATTACTTCATTGCCTTCTTGTCATTTATCTCTTTTATGATGATGATGATGGTAATACATTATAGTTTCAAATGTTTTTTAGAGTTACACCAACATCTATTTTGCTTCAGTGTTGCCTAGCAACATGGATGACACTTGAAAACTGTCCAATAGCCTGCTGAGGATTCTGCTCTGAAAGCATCGCTGAAAAGAAGTTTTGGTTTCACAAGCACCTTTGAATTAAGATGTAATTTATAGGTGTCCCCTGAGCCTTTTGGCAGAAGAGAGCAGTAAATTTATGCTGAGATTCAATTTTTCTATGCTTGCTTTTATTCAGGGATTTAAGAGTAAAGAAACAGAATATAGATGCGTGCTACACAGTTATAAAAAAAACAAAATTGGAAACCATATATTCCCATATAGAGTAGATGCCATCAAACCTTCACCTGATCACAGCAGCAGGGAGTGAGTCGAGGGAGCATCCTCTCCTGTCCAGGAAACACCTAAATTGGTGCCCCCCCAAGGGTGTGTTGTCACTCCTATCCTCGTCTTCCTGAACATAAATACCTGCATCTCAGTAAACCCAGATGACAAACTGTCATAGATAAGATAGGAGGTAGGCCAGCTGGTTAACTGGTGGACTCAGACCCACTTAGAGTTGCAACTGTGGAAGATCAGGATGAGCCTTCAGGGAAGCTGGACCTGAAAACATGGCTATTAAAGTTGATTCTGATTTATTTTCTTTATCATAACAGTTATATATTAGTTTATGATTGACACTTAAGAAAAAGCGATTTATCTCTTCTATGTATTCTTTATAGAAATGCTCTTATTTTCAAATGAAATCATAGATAGTTATTTAGGAAGGCAACTGAAGGAATTGTTGAGCCAGAAAGTGGTAAATGTTCATATTTTCCATCAATAAAATCCACTATAGTGTTTGATAGGGATGGGAAAAGTCTATTATTTCTTCTTCAGAACATCCCAATTTCCCTTGTAGACTCTTTGGCTGCTGTCTAGATTTTAGTGTGTCAGGAAATTATAGTCATTTTACTGCTGTAGCTCCAGAATGCCTTACAACCTCTTGTAATAGATAGAGCTAATTTTGGCCTTGCTTTTGTAATGAAAGCAACCAAGCCATGTATCAACCACCCTGCCCTGATAGTAGCCCACAGGAAATTCACATACTGTAGACTTTGCTTAAGTGTTGGTGTTTTGCAGTAAATTCTCTGCTCTCTTCGTTGGCTGCCTGAGTTCTTTTAACTATAAACATTGTAATGGTTTCACATGGTTACATTTGTAAACCCATTTCCCTCACTTTTGATTAATTCAGATGATAAATGTTTCACCATTCACTAGCTACTCATAGTAATCACCAATACGAGGCTTTTAGGGCTTTTTAAAAATAAATATGGATCTCACTTATATGTTTTGTTTTTTTTCACAAGTCTGATACTGCAGTTTAAACTGTAAACATAAAACATAAAAAAAACATAATAATAAAAAAAATAAACTGAAGAGATCATATAGAGTTAATAGATAATTGCAAAATGCTGAAAATTAATAATTTTGGGGTAATTAATATTTATACCCCAAAAGGCTGGTGGCCCAGGTATTATGTACTGTAGTAAAATTGTTAGTTTGCCTGGAAAATTTGCCTGAAAAATAGTCATATTGAAATGAAAAATATTTTTAATCATGATATTCCTCTTACCTCCACAATGAACCATGATCCTATTTATCATTGTATTCTACCTGTGGGTGGATGTTAGACTAAAAGCAGCTGTTTTGTGTTTCTCTCATCTTCTGGTGTATGTCTTATAAATGAAAAGTTTGTCTAATCCTTTCATAACAAAAAAAAAAAACATGTTGCTGGTTTTAAGAGAAAATATGCCTTTCTACCTTTTTTCCTGTCAGAATCCGAATTCTTTTCACTCCTCAGTTGATCCAAAAGTACAGTAAACTACTTCTGGTCTTATCCTCCTACCTAAACCTCTCCTCACCATTTTCCACATCTCTATAAATACTTCTTTTTCATGAAATCTCCTAATTTTGTTTGTCTACTCTATTGCCACCTTCCAGTGCACACCCATAGTGCTTCCAGCCAAGTCTAATCTCTCTCTCTTTTTCCCTCACTGCTATTTCCCCCCTATATCCTTGTTCATTTTCTCAGGTGTCGGATGTTATCCTCTCCATTGAGACACAGACATCATTTCAGCTTTCCAGGTGAGCCTTGAAACCTCTGCCTCTCAGCTATGTCTCTGTTTCATCTATTTCTCCCCCCTGCATGTGTCCTTGGATGCTGCTGTAAAGATGCTGCGTCACTGTGTGCCCGTCTTCATATTGGCTCAGTTGTTGTCTCAGTTTAGGACCAGCAGCAAAAGAAAACATGCAATTCTCTCTGGTCATACTTGCTTTCTTCGCTTTTTCAGTCACCTTGACAGGCCAATGTATGTTTGAGCACAAGAAAACACCATTTCATTTAAAATATTAAATGTTTTATATTAAGTGTGTAATTTTAACTACTTTGGAAATAATGCATCCTTATTGGTTTAGGGAAAATTTTTAAATATTGGTTACTTCTACAGACACACATTACAAAAAAACAAAACAAAAACGAAAGTTTTGATTTTCATTTTGAATTTTCTATCAGCTTAATTTGACATATCAAAACAATGAGACAGAATAGATCCTATTCTAAGAAGTAACTCACCAGATACAGACAATTTCCTACTTTGGTTTAAGCAGCAGCATCTTAAATGAATATTTCTACTGAGATGTTCCAGTTTATCTATTTTTGTTGAAGCTGGTACCATAAAAATCTAAAAGCAGGGTTAAAAGGATTTGTATGGTAAATAACTTGGTTGTAGTAGATGGGACTATCATAAAATCAAATATTCTATTTCTTTTTTTAAAATAAAAATA